>NW_013666273.1:313124-318151 GCF_000517525.1 Limulus polyphemus
ACGTTTGGGAACAACAAAGGTCAAATTCCAGTAAGTGTTGCTGCATCAGTTGATTTGCATGTCACAGCACTTAAATCAACTACAATACCCCCTATATCAGAGAAGATAATTTGGGGTAGAATAAGAGAACATCCTCAAGGAAGCCCGATGCTTGTGGAAGCACTGGAAGACCCATCCAAGCATGCGGACGTGAATATTGGAAAGTCACTTGTGGCGGGTCATCAAGTAGTACCCATAACAGTGGCTAATTTCTCTAAATGTGAGTAGACACTTATGGAAGGGGCATTGTTGGGTGTGTGACAGGAGGTAGAGCTAGTCAATGTTAAGGCAAGAAATACAGCCATAAAGAAAGGACATCCTCTCCCAGTTGTTAAGTTTAAAGTGACGAGAAACGTGCTGACTGTGCAATTACTGTGTACTGAAAGTGTTTATCCAGAAAGAATAAACTGGTTTAATCAAGAAAGGACATGTATCGCTGAAGCTCCAGTGAAAGAACTTCTACCTGAAATTAACAAACAAGCAGATACGTAAAAAATATATACAGTTTACGTTTATTTTACAATTACGCGTATTCTAATCACACCAAAATAAAAGTACAGTATTTGCATTCCGGTTCGCTCCGGCTCTACTACACCACTGATTATGATAAAATAAATTGTATTGAATATCTTAACGATTCTGTAAGTGGGAAAAACAAGTATGATAAGGTGTATTTCGGAAAGAAAAACAACAAACAGGTGCTGTGTTCAAGTGCTAGCTTTAGAAAATATAACCACGCAAGAATTATGTAAGAATATTATAAAGTGGAGATTCAAATGAGCTACGTGTGTCAAAATGTACGAAATGTCCACTCTTTCCTCGTGCAGTCTAGAGTCTAGACCCTGTGTGGGTAGCCCATTGGCCAATGGCTATGTGTGACCATTTGGCAAAAATGTGTAGCCAACTCGTAGAATCATCGATAGTGTGTTTTTTTAACTGGTCAGAGAAAAAGAATGCCAAATCTCTCATTGAAATTTCACGCTTTTGTAATTTTGAAAAAGTATTTTTTTTGTACTTTTGCATTTTGTTTATAATTGAACTTGACTGTCATTAGAATCCTGAAATAAATTTATTTAGCGAAAATTTCTGTTTTTTTAATAGTGTGGCCATCTTTCTGATCATGTGACAAAAATAAGACTTAAATAACTTACTTGAAAGGAATGTGGACTTAAGAGATAACCAGTTCTTAGGAAAATATTGATTAATTAATGTTTGAGGTCGTATGGATTGGAGAATTTGTCAGTACTTGAAGGAATAGGGACTTACAATCTTACTGGTACTTAAAAAAAATATGAACTAAACGGTACTTGGAAAAAACATGAATTTTCAAATCTGATAAATAGTTTAAAAATTCAAATTTTTGGCAAATTCTCCATGTCAAGTTTTGAGAAATGTGAGGTATATGTGAAACGGGTTCTATTTTTATCATTATTTTGTTTGTTTGTTTGTTATGGATTTTGCGCAAAGCTACACGAGGGCTATCTCGAGGGAAGGTAGCTAGTCATCACCAACCACCTCCAACTCTTGGGCTACTCTTTTATCAACGAATAGTGGGATTAACTGTCACATTATAATGAAAGGGCGAGCATGTTTGGTGGGACGAGGATGTGAACCTGCAGATTGCGAGTCGTGCGCCCTAACCACCTGGCCATGTCGGGCCCTATCATTATTTAAACTACGAGTAGAATTGTTTTGTTTTTGTTTTTTTTACTAATTGCAACTTTTTCTCCACGAACATGATCATTTGTTGCTTATAAAGTTACATTCAATTTTACTATGAAGTAGTCAAAAATAATCACATTTTTGGTTTTCGATTAGAACGTGATGTTTTGGACTTTCTCGCAGAGATGTTTAACACCAAGGTTTGCGTACGTTTTTTTTTTTTACACATGTAAACTTCTATATGTTGTTGTATATGTGTTAATTATTATTTTTGACAAAGTGAGCGTATATTTAAAGACTAACATGCGGTTAAACATATAAAAAGCATGGTCCTGTTCAGAAATCTATACAACTTGGGTGATTTTCCAAACAAGTGAATATCATTCCCTACCTACCTACTAAACGAGGCCTAAGTTCAATTCTTGGCTCTACTACATAAAAACATTCATTCTCAAACTCGCCTGAAGACAGCAACAGATTGGCAGCCAAAACACAGTAGTTAACAAAATAGTAACCAGCTAATTAGTATAATAAAGTTAACAAGTTGATTTTCGATTGCCATAACTCTATCGTATTCCATATTAATTTCATAGTAGAGGAAAGGGGAGGGTACAACTGAAAAAAGGAAGAATTCATTATAAAACGCTGTTTCCTTTCAATGTATAGTTCTTTGAAATACGGACAGAATGTTTAAGTCGGTGCTACAATATTTTACATGGTCTCAAAATACGTTATCTAGTGTTATCTAAAAATATGCTTCCAAATTAAGTAATACATAAACAGATTAATTGTTATCCACGATAAATCTCCCCTGGTGGATTAGCGGTAGGTCTATGGAGTTACAACTCAAAAATTCGGGGTTCGATTCAACGCGGTGGAGAGAGTACAGGTGTCCCATTGTGTGACTCTGTACTAAGCAAATAACAACAACGAATTACTTTGACAGGTATATTTGATAGTGAAGAATGATTTTATGCCCCCCCCCCCCAGTGGCACAGTGGTAAATCTACGGACTTATAACGCTAGAAACCGAGCTTTGATACCCTTAGTTGGCACAGCACATATAGCCCATTGTGTAGCTTTCGCTTAACAACAAACAAAATTCACAATGAATAATATTTTAATTATACTTTTTTTAAAATTCATAACATAGCTTGAGAAATTTTAATATCATATAAATACTTCATATCTTTTTCTTTTCGAGATTGAGGATCTCATTGTAATGCAAGTTACAGAAACAAAATTGTAAAAGCACAACTCCAGACAGTTTTTAGCCTAATATTTTAGAAGTGTTTATTATTATTAAATATTGACAGTCAGTTATAAACTTTGAGAAAAATCATTATAACTGTGTTTCGATTATTACTGTAGCTTGACCACTGACGATACATGTAAAATTCATGAGAGTAAAAAATTGGTGTTTATAGGTTGCACAAAAATACGCAAAAATATAAGCAATAAAAAAATGAACGGGAACTTACACGTAAATAACGACCAGAACAAGAGAAGTAGTGTCTCGAAGGAAAGCTTGTTTAGGGACAACGCGTTTATAAATCTTGGGTGAAGCAACTAGATATGGTCACAAGTGCACAGAAATGTCGTCCCTTCAAGCAGGACGTGCGCAAAGCATTCTGTTGAAAAATGTTTGGTACTTTCTTAGAGAGTGAGATCTGTTCTATAAATACCCTCGTTGAAGACCTTGAATTTTTTTCAGTATTAGGAAAATGAGGGGAAAATATAAGAACATGAAACGAGTAATGGTTATTATTTTCAATAGAAATATTTAAAAGTTAATATTTAATAGTGAAATGGTAAAAATACATAAACCATTATTAAAATACTCGAAGTCGCTTAGGCTTACTTTTGGTTAGAGATATAACGAATAAAAGATTGTGGTTTATGACGTTATCTAGCTTTATTCTGCGGCGCTTCTGTGATGATTATATTATAAAGGGACACTTTAGTGACTTGATAGAATGGGATTTACCACATTCTACCAAAACCAGTGCGGCAGGAATCCTGACCTGGAATCTTCACTTGGTACACTTGTACAAGACACGTGCAGTTAGAACGGATTCAAGATGCTTTTTGTAGTATAGCAATTTCTTAAGTACCTTGTTAGAACTGTCACGTGATCTCTTTCGTCATTCTGACCTTGAAGTCTTGAATATTTTCTTTATTTAGTACGATAATATAGTGATATATTAAGATGAATGTCATACGTTTTCATTATTTTCACTGAGTTTTTGAACTTGTCACTTTTCCTTTATGATTCATTGGTGGAAATAAGTATAACATTACAGTACAATGAACTTAGTTATGAACGTTTTTCTTTCCAAATATTGCTTGTTTGCTTATTTCAATATTTCCTTTCTTCACAGAGTTTTTGTTAAAAGGCTCATCGTTCTCTATCCAATACTTCAGCAGTCTAAGTCACTTCCAGAAGAAGTAAACCATCCATAAGAAACCTCCTCTGGTGGGACAGCGGTAAGTTTACGGACTTACAACGCTAACATCGGGGGTTCGATTCTCCGCGATGGGCACAGCAGATAAATCAATGTAGGATTTTTCTAAAAGAAAGAAACCAATAAACCACAAGAAATGTAGTAAGTCAGCAGCTAAATTATTACTAGTCGTTTCAATAAATTCAGACCTAATCATCCTCGGCTATCTTTAAAATCTGCTAAAAGAATATTCTTTTAGTTTTTGGATATTCTAACAAATAAAACAGTTATCAAAAGATTTGGTTTGGCTATTGTTAAGCACAAAACTACACAATGGGCTATCTCTGCTCTGTCCACCACTTGTATCGAAACCCGATGTTTAGTGTAGTAACCTCGTGGACTTACCGCTGAGCCACTGGTGGGACTTAACAAACAAAAACCCATCATATCTGGTATTGAGCTTTGAATGGTGCCCTTTCGATATTATACTCGTTATTATTATTATTATTTCTGTTGCTTTCTAAAACTGTTGTCAATAACTAAACAAATTTCTTAGTTTCAACTTCAGTTAGCTTTCTTCAAATATACAGAGAAATTCGTTCAGATTTTCGCTGGGTATACGCTTTCTTTTCACCATTTCCATAGTTAAAAAACTGTCTTTTACGAGCCTATATAAAAATAAAGTAGTGTTGCGTCAGCGAGGTCACGTGACTAGTATCACGCCACGTCCTTCTCGAACCTTCGTGAATTATCGGGAGACTACTAGATTGGGGGTAGCCTGGTATATAGAAGATGGTCACAACGTGACGAGACAATAAGTAATTGAACTGCAGTCAAAGAGTGTGTAATTGAACTGAGTATTGTCGAGCACGAGCACGTGAG
>NW_013666273.1:318181-319383 GCF_000517525.1 Limulus polyphemus
GCTAAAGTTTCGTCGGAACGAATTTACGGAAAATTAACGAACGAACGGAGACGTAACAGTAGTTATTAAACCGTTTTTAATGGTTGATTATACACACGTTTGCTTTCAATCAATTCTTACTGTAAATTGGAATAATAGTGATTAATAGCTTTGTCAGTAACACTAAAACTCTAAACTGGTGTTATATCCTAGAGGTGAAAACTGCCCCACAATAAACCAAATGAATCGTCTCTGCATTAGATCCATGAAATTATGCACTGTCATTAGATTCACGTTCTATAGCTTTTACAGTTTTAAAACCAAAATTTGGGATTTTATTTCCAAGTTTATTTGCTAAAAACATATGACAAATTAATACTAATAGCAATGTAGCAATTTGAGACAATAGTTTCAGGTTTTATGTCTGCTCAGAAGGGAAAATGACAGATATAACTACTGATACTGATTTCTTTCCAATTCGAAACAGTTAAAAAAGTTTGACTTAAGTATGGACTTAAACAACTAAAATACGGAGTTGGATTCTCCGCGGTGGACACAGCAGGTAGCCCAAAATGGATTTGCTCTAAAAAACAAAACAAACAAACCTTTTTTTATAAATAGTTTTATCTTACTCCCCAATGTGGATTCCTTTATATGCTGAAGGTACCTCCCAGTGAAGGTTCTGTCTGTATAAAATTTACCTTCTCTGGGGTCCAAATATCTTCCGACGTGTTTACCTTGTGAAGAGGAGGAAAGGATCCTGGCGGTCGAATTGTGCTAGAATGTTACGTACAAGAATTTTAAATGGTCCGAAATTGAATTAACTGATGATTTAAATTTTGTAGTTAAATTTGAATTTAGTATTTAAATAAATGCCGATATATCGTCCTTTATGATATTTGCCAGCAAGATTGATACACACCGTTTTCGTTTTTAACACAAATACGTTTTAATATACACATAACAGTACAATTTACAATAACAATTATTACAAACTAGAAGAGACCCGCAAAACATTTCCGGCCCAATTAGAATCTTTATCGTAACAGCACTTCTTTAAATAGAACATTTTTAGCACAATACAAACGAATTGTAATCGTAGACAACGAAATATGTAAATCCACTTGTATATAGGCCAGGCCGTACTTTATAAAACTTTAACTTATGTTAGGTCTAAGTTCGATAAAGAGATAAATTAACACTGTAACCTGTGTACGTTTTTT
>NW_013666273.1:319818-322829 GCF_000517525.1 Limulus polyphemus
TATATAGGCCAGGCCGTACTTTATAAAACTTTAACTTATGTTAGGTCTAAGTTCGATAAAGAGATAAATTAACACTGTAACCTGTGTACGTTTTTTTTTTTTTTTTTTTTTTTACTTTAGTTCAGTCGATAAATAGACTTATAATGTTATTCTTCGACCTTACGTCAAACCTTTTTTAAAAACTTTAATAAGTTTTTAATATTCTGTTGTACAAAATGGTTAATAAAGTATATTTACATTCCCTTTTGTTGTTACTTTTTGTTTCATACAGCAATTGTAGCGAGTTGATCATTGAGCTTTGCAGCTCTCTATGTGTAATAACTATTGGTAATAACTGTTATTCTAAATTGTATTATATTGGTACGCCTCTGTGTTCGTTAGCTAATTCTTTCCCAGAAACTTCAGCGATACAAGTCCTTTCTTAAATAAAACTAGTTTATTCTTTCTCAATACAACTTTCCAATACACTTAATTTCCAGTCAGTTTGACTTAAACACACGCTATAATTCACAACGATTCACGATTCAGTTGTCGTCTCCGTCTGTCTGCAATTATTCTCCCCCCGTCACTTTATTTGGTGGTTTATATATAATAAGCAAACACTCGGGCCTTCAGAAACGTTCGAGATACACATTACGTGCTACCAGCGTCACGTGACTTCCGCTGTCGTAACACTGCCCCTTACTTAGTATTGCTCGGGACAAACAATAGCCACTTAAGTTAAATCATTAGATAACTAACAATAACTTGATTAAATGTACAGGATTTACAACACTACAAACACAAAAATTAACATTCAACAAAGTCTCTTAATTTTACGGGACATATCTTCTTCTGTATTGGCTTCTGCTTCACGTGAGGTTCATCTGCTCCATCAGGAATTGTCCTATTATCAGAAATAATCACATCAGTGGTAGTAACTTCATGAAGGGCTTCACTATTTCCCTTCTCAAAATCGAGTAGAGTTATTTCTTCGACAGTGGCTTTTTCAGGTGCCACGTCTTCAGCAGCGTTTTTTGTTCTGTTGATCCTTTTGTTCCAACTGAAATGTGCTGGACCATAATAACGGCAAAGCCTGTTGGCATGCGCCACCTTTGGCTTACCTCACCGACCACATCTTATTCAGAAAATTACGTCTAAGAGACGATCCACTATGTCATATGGGCCTTCCCATGAAGATGAGAACTTAGGAGACTTTCCTTTGGTACAAAGATGACTTCAGTAAATCTCTTATCATAACATAGCTTCATGGAATCAGCAGACGTTTTCAAGTTTGAACGCACTTGATGGCGAATATCATCCATCCTTTCAGACAACACTTTCACGAACTCTGACACATTTTCAGGCAACTCTTTGTAAGGTGGGCACGCTGTTATCAGGTCCACTGGCAACCAAAGTTTCCGACCAAACATCAACTTTGCTGAAGTGTATCCATTGGCTTCACGCTATGCTGTTCTATAGGCCATCAACAGTGGAGGGAGTAAAACATCCCATCATCTTGATGGCTACTAAAAAACTTTGCCAATTCCTGTCCCAGTGTCCAATTGTACTTTTCTACCATCCCATCAGACTGTGGGTGAAGTGGCGTTGTTCTGGTTATTCGTATGCCAAACAACTTGCAGCATTCAAGGAACACAGCTGATTCCAAGTTACGGCATTGATCAGAATGCAGTTTGAATGGCATACCAAATCTGAAGAAGAAATCACTAATAGCCGAAGCTACAATTGTAGCTTCCTGATTTGGTATTGCATATGCATCAGGCCACTTGGTGAAATAATCCATCACCACACAAATGTACCTGTTTCTAGCACGAGTTTGGGGCAAAGGACCAGCAATGTCAATGGCTACTCTTTCCATTGGTGCACCAACTTGATATAACTTCATTGGAGCACGTCCGTTATGCTTGGGTCCCCTTTTAGCACAACATGTACTGCATGTCCTGCACCATTCTTCTACATCTTGCCTCATACCTATCCAGTAAAATATCTGCCATAGGTGACTCAATGTTTTCTTAACTCCGAGATGTCCTTCTGTTAAACTATCATGGGATTGCTGCAGCACAACTTCCCATAACTTTCTCGGAAGAATACCATCTTCAAGCTTCAACTGGTCCCATTGTGCCCAATAGTTTTTTGTCACAGAGCCTAGACTAGACACCTTCTCCCAAGCAGGGTGCAAAACACTTGTTTTTAGATAATCAATTATTCCCTTCAAATCTTGATCTTTCTCCTGCTCTGCTTTCATATCTATACCTGGTTCCATTTCACCATCATCAACTTCTTCAGTCTCTTTGACATCAGCTTGATGACACCTGGTTAGTTCAACTTCTTTTTTGCAGCAGTGTCTGCAGTCATTTTTGCAGAGTCTTCGGCTCAGTCCATCAGCATTACCATGAGGATGGAAATATTTCAGACTCTTGACTACAGCAAGGAGTTCCCTCCATGTTACACAGTAGTTCCTCTCTGATCTACTCAGGACCATACTGAAGTAGGCCACCACATGTTCGTTTTCGGCCACTTTCTGAGACAACACTCCTCCAATTTCGACATTACTAGCATCACAATCCAGTATGTACGCCAGTGAGGGATCTGGAAGCTTTAAAAGTGGAGCAGAGGCCAATTTTTCCTTCAACGTCTTGAAAGAATGCTGGCAAGAAACTGTCCATTGAAACTTCTGGCCTTTTTTAGTCAAATCATGTAGTGGAGCAGCTATAGTTGCAAAGTCCTTCACAAACTTCCGGTAATAAGTACAAAGTCCCAAGAAACTTCTTAACTCTCCCACGTTGTCTGGTAGTGGCCAATCATTCACTGCTTTCACCTTGTCAGGATCAGTTCGTACATTATGCTCACTTACAATGTGACCTAAGTAAAGCACCTCTTTCTGGAACAAATGACATTTCTTGAGATGGAGTTTGAGGTTTGCTACTTTCAAACGCTTGAATACTTCCTCTAGCCGGGACATTTCCTCATCAAAAGTTGTTGCAAACACAATGACATCATCCAGGTACACT
>NW_013666273.1:323779-330083 GCF_000517525.1 Limulus polyphemus
GTCCCTTCAAGCTCGTTGCCAGATATACTTCTTTCTGCTCCTCTGTCCATCTATTCATTTTTTCCAGGAGCTCAAATTGTGCTCTATATGCTTCCCACGGTGCCTTCTCATCAAATTTCTGTGGCTTCCTTCGTACTAGATCACCCCTATTGCTGACATTCATATCTGGGATGTGATTTCTAAACGGGGTGAAAATGTCTGCATTAGGATTTAGCTGCGGGGTCTGGATGGGGCTTGCTGTTATCTGGGGCTGACTAAGTCGATGGTTAATGTATCATCCTTGTGTAAAAGACGGTAAATCATCCTTTAATGTATTTAAATCATTTTGAAATTCACTAATGTTTTCCATTTGTGTACTCTGGCTTTCTTTCAATTGTTGGAGACTTTCTTCATGTTTATTTTCTTTTTCCTCCATCCACTGCTGTAGTCTCTCTTCTTGTTTCTTTTGTTTTTCCTCCAACAACTGCTGTAATCTCCCTTCTTGTTTCTTTTCTCATTCTTCTTGTTTCTTATGCTGCTTTTGTATTACTGCCATCAAATCTGCTAAGCTGTAGTTTGATTTACCACCTCTCGTTTCCATCTTCTGACACCAATTTGTTACACTCTGTGTTTGTTGGTTAATTTTCCATAGAAATTATTTTTCCAGAAACTTCAGCAATACACGTCCTTTCTTAAATAAAGCTAGTTTATTCTTTCTCAATACAACTTTGCAATACACTTAATTTTCAGTCACTTTAACTTAAACACACGCTATAATTCACAACGATTCACGCACTTTACTACCGCGCTAGACTCAATTGTCCATCTCGTCTGTCTGCAATTATTCTCCCCCGTTACTTTATTTGCCGGCTTATATACTATAAGCACATGTCTAGCAAACACTCGAGCCTTCAGGAACATTCGAGATACTCATTACGTGTTACCAGCGTCACGTGACTTTCGCTGTCGTAACAATATTAAACAACGCCCGGGCGAATGAAACCTAGTTATGCCGTAAAGCCCGCAAAGCATCTTTAGGCAATATCTTCATTTAAGGATAAAAACTATAGTTTTTGACTTTTCTTTGCATATAGACGCTTCATACATTAAGAATGACTGTAATAATAATTTGAGTAATAATTAATATGTATTTGTTACTTTATAGATTTAATAGATATTTGAAGTTACTTTATTAACGTTTCTACGCTTATACTGTGAGGTAAAAACGGCTGCTGCTATGATTTTGTCTGGTTTATGAGCTCATTGCTGTCATAATGTAGGATCTTCTTTTTTAATAAAATCTTGAAAATGTTAAAAAGGGGAGAGAGAAAGGGGGCCCGGCGAGGATGTTTGGCCCGGGACCCGTGATGGCTCTCGACGTTCCTGATTGCGAAATAGACTTGGTCATTACAATCCTATGGTTTTTCTAATTCTGCATATACTCTTAACCAAGATGGTCAGTGGCTTTGAATATCATACACTTCAGACATTCATGCTTTATTTCTTCGAACTGGTGTGTTTTCTTCAAACTCTGCTCTACTTCTACGTTGAAACACAATACTTACTTCATAAACCACATAGACTGGTCAACTCAGAACTGACCTTTGAATGAGTCACCCATGATAAACTGTGTTTTGGTGAAGTCTGTATCTCCAAGATATTGTAGAAGAAAGCTTTATATTTGATCAGGTAGTGTCACAATCCTATCTTATGTGTGAAGTAATGTTAAACAGACATCAGTTTGTTTGTCTTGTGAACGTATAATAGAAACGACATTTAGAAATGTGTATGTGTGTTTCGTGATAGACAATCTGAAAATTCTGGTATTTTAAGTATGTCGTTCTTTTATTATATTTAGTTGTAGAGCGATTATTGGTCATGTATGATTTGGGAAACATTAAGTGTCCCACAGAACATTGAAAGAAGTTACGTATTCTATACTTTCACAGGTTTTGTGTGCGTTTGGAGGTGATCAATGGCTATTTAGAAAATGGACAGATACAGTAAGTCAATCATCTATTATTTTTATTACAGAAATTAAATTAAATCTAGATGTTGATGACTTGTAGAAGTTCTGTCACAGTATAGTTGTGAAAATCCTATGGACAGTAATTAGATATATACATATGTAAAAATCCGCCTTTGTAAAACATGAGATAAAGTAATATGTGTAAATTATTTTGCCACAAATTAGAAAAACTGTTATTGCATAATAAACTTTATATTGACGATGTAAACATATAGCAACGGCCTAGCAACGCGTCCTCTGGTGGTAAAACTTGGAACTGCGACTTGTCATCTTTGATTACATCACCCCTCCCCTGCTGTGGCGGCATTCTTTGGGCAGTAAAGTGGGGGACTTACTACAGATTGATTAGGTACTAGATAAAGGCAATTGTAGTGAATCACCAGATTCCACTATAAATAAGTCAGCTAAATGATGAGAGCTTTGTGGTTCTCTTGAACACCAGATCTGAATTAACCACGAGAACGCCACATTACTTACCAGTCAGAAAAATGTTCACCTACCATGATGGTGAACAGTTTGATGGGTGTTTTAGTACAAAAAAAAAGGCACCACTAAACCACAGCTGACTAAAGTCAAACATGATTTTATGTTTTTGTTTTGTTTGAAGTTAAGCACAAAGCTACACAATGGGCTATCTGTGCTCTGCCCATCACGAGTATCGAAACCCGGTTTCAAGCACTGTAAGTCAGCAGACGTATCGCTGTGCCACTGGAGGGCTAAAGGCTTTGTAATAAGCTTGTGTAACAGGCGTATGGGTTCGACTTTACACTCATTACAAAGAAATTTATTTGGATTTTAGATCGTGCTATCAGGAACAGGGCACACAAGCCACGAACTTGAGGAAGTTTATGTGTGGAATAAAGAACTGAAACAGAGACACTGGAATACAAATCAAATAACTTATTTATTTATACATTGTTGAGCATTTCATCTGTATCGAAACTCTAAAGGTTACCTTGACACAAAACTAACCAAATCATTGTTATCAACTAAATTAACACAAGAAATCCTATCGGTCTTAATCTGTATAACTATATTAACAATTTTTCTAAGGTATCTTTATGTAATTCAACTTTAAGCATTTCTAAATCTACTATTTCTTCAGTACTTTTAATATTCTTCACTTTTCTCTCTTTATACAGTATACATTATTGAACCTTAAGTGAAACACTGTTATATTACGTCAGAAATAGTATACTTACAAGGAGTTTGTGCGGTGAACTTTTTGTAGATTCTGGATTACTGCCATCTTCCGTCTTCTGGAGTCAGAACAATTCCCTGGAGCAACTTGAGATTTTGAGTCGGAAACAAAGTTTTTGTGTTTTTATGATTGTTCAAGAAGTTTAGCAGATCTCCTTCTAAAATAATTTCTTTTTATTTGATTGGTACAAGTGGGATCTTCCATCAACAAGTGGACTATTTCATCAGACTGTAACCACAATACACTTTGTTATTGATCCTTACAGAACTTATTTCTGTCACTTTTCTAATGTCTTTGGTGAAATCATCCAAGACAATTACTTACTTACTTTCCTCGCCGTCCCATTAACTGTTTTTGGCGACATTGATTCGTTTCGTCAGAAGCTTTATGTAAACAATTAGGGTTTTATTTTAATATACTACGTCTGTCTGGCAATGGAGTGTATAGCCATGAATTTTCTCGCTTCTAGGTCAAGACACGGAAAGTGTTCCGGGCTAACTCCTGCGATGAGCTTCAAGCCTGTATCTTCCTGATTTGGTATTATAGTTCACTAGTGTCTACGTTTTTCTATAACATTTTCGATCTGCTGCTTTCTCCATACTATGCGTTAAAAAAATAAAATGTACTTCTTGAAACCTTTAAAAATGTATATACTTAGTATTTGTATTCCATAAATACTTTAATTGTATGACAAGATTAGATGAGGGCATTTTAAGAAAAGTTGAAGTATTGCAGTAGGTTACCTTAATTAAATGATATAAATTTAGTCTGACACCAGGGTAGCTTTTCAGGTTTATAATAAGCAATCATAAGATATCTGAGAAGTAGAAAGTAATTGCAGCGTGTTCGGCGTTAGTCGTCATGGTAACCAAGAGAAGGCTTCATAATTAACAATTATAATTCACTTTGATAAAGTATCAGTTAAAAAAGGGTATAAGGTTGTTTCTATATATAGTTTTAATATTGGTAGTACTTTAATAAGTCGATTAGCGTTGCCGTAATATAGATTGTTAATGAAATTGCTTGACTCTATATATTTTCCCCACAAAGAGGCTGTTATGATAATTGATTTAAAAAGCAGTCATATGTTTGTTTCAAATGGGCTTATTTTATAGTGAAGATCGAGACTTTTATATTAACTAAAGTGGTCTAAGTGAAATGCAATGGTTCGGGAACATTGAGGATAATTTTTCCTTAACATCTTAATTTTATGACGGTTTTAGTGATCTTATAATCTAATTATTTAATAACATGAATTTAAATTATTATTTTGTTTATTTAATTTTGGAAACAAATTTTACAATTATTTATTCTAAATTTAATTTTATATGAAAGAGAAATAAAAGTGTCTTTGTTTTGAGTTGTTAGTTAAATGTTTCTTGGGACCTTATAAACAAAATACACCAACCAAGACAAATAAATACATCAACTACTACAGGATTAATGAATAAAAAATTATTAATATTTTCGTCAAGAGATTATTTTCATATCAAATCCTGTCTTGATTTACAACCTTTTACATATATAGCAAACTGGAAAAGTAATTATTTCTCATATTCTACGTGTTCGTTTTTCAGACTTTTAGTGATCTTTCATTTGCCATTTAAACAAGAACATATTACTTGAATAAGCTAAGTATATATTAGTAATATATTTTCAAGATAAATTAAGATCATATTTTAATTTATTAAATATGCTTATATAGAATACTATATGATACTGTCAGGTTTTTATATATATGGATGTGAAGGCAAGATTCTTTACAGTAGGTGTCTGAGACCTGTTGGCGATAAATTTCAACAATAAACGGACAGTCCACAATCCACTTTTTTTAAACAAATATATTCAAAACAAGTCAAACATATGTACAAAAATTCGTTACACTATTGGTTATCATAATTGTATCCAGAGCTTTAAATAAGTCTCTTTTATGTCAAAAGTCCACTCAGGCGGGTTCAGTTACTTTAGAACCTAATTGATAAGATGAATTATTATTTTCTACTCTGTTGTTACAATACAATCTGCGATTATTACTCTTTAAAAGTCGCCACTATACACTCTTTTCGGCTAAACTCACGATAATGCAGTCTAGCTTCATCTTAGTTGCACTTGCAATAATTTGTTCGCTTATATATATCGACTGAGACCTAGAACTTTCTACAAACTAAAAGACGCTGTGATGTAACAATACTCACTTAAAGCAACGAAAAAAATACAGAAGGTTCGAGTAACATGACGTCAATTCACAAGAGTTGAAATACACACCTAATGATATTTAAATAGTTACGTAAGCAAACTATCGCTTCTAAAAATAACTTAATTTAACTTTTATACAGTATAAGCTAAATAATGCTCTCGTATTAACTTTAAAATGAACAGTCGTGTATATCTAATAGATACTTAATAATAATCTAAATAAAATTAAACAAAATTTGTGTAAATTGAGCAAACTATAAGCTGTAAAAATAGGTCTAGTGATAATAATCTGTATAATCTTTATGTACAGATAACTGTGTGTATGTTAATATTACACTAAGAACTAAGTTTAATTGTTAGTTAGTAATATCATAGTCTTTTGATATTCTTTCTATGTTGAAAGTAATGCATTCTCTTCTTGATTATTTATAATATTGTTTTTTACATATCCCACGAATAATTTTCAGACTTATTCTAACTATAACGTGGATCTCAATTTTCTTGTTACTTTTACGAAGTTACTTTTCTTATTACCTCCTACTTATCTTTAGAGGTGAAACAAGTTTTCAACACTGATAATGATATGCTAGTTAGAGAAGTTTATTAGGGTGAGTTTAATTTTTTCAAACAATTAATATATAAAGGACTTTGTTCATTTGAAGTTCGTTGTTTTAAAAAACTTACAGATTTTTATATCACCTTTGTCTTTGTGTAGTCTATATGATGTATAATATATAATTATTCAAGAACCCCTGATATTAAAACGGAAAAAATTAATTTCTAAATTCCTGTTTAAGTCCAGGGATCACATACCTTTTTTTCGACACCTGAAAAGTTTTCCTAGGGCTACAAGTATATTTCGAGTACCAATCAAGTACTATGTCAATAACTCCTAGGTC
>NW_013666273.1:331083-340248 GCF_000517525.1 Limulus polyphemus
CCACTTGCCCACTTTTTTCGTCTGACTATGTTGACAGGTCTTAATAAGGGCTTCCGTCTAGTGGCTCTGCAACGATAACCAATCTGTGGAGAATCCTTTGAACAGATTTTGAGCACATCCCACCAACTTTGGCCACTTCTGCAGTCGTTAATCTAGGATCCATTTCGTTGCTCCTCTTGACAGCCCTTTCTGTCCACTCCGATGGACCAGGACGACCCGGACGCTGCTCAGTTGTTTCCTTGCCGTGTTTCCTGAACTGCACGATGATTCTGTTGACTGTCGAAAGCGACATTCCCAAATTCTGCGAAATTTGCCGCTGACTTATTCCACCACCTGCTTGACCAACTATCCTTCCTCTAACAAATCTGACAATTCGAGAGAACCTTGAGTTCTAGGTATGTTGTAGCATAAGATAATTAGTGTGCGGACCATTTTCATTTATATAATGCTCTGTGAACACAAATTAGTAAGCATAAATCAGTTAAATGACGAAAAATGAGGTGTCTATTTATTTGTGACCACTCAGTGTATATCCAAGTTTAATTTAATTTATACAATTAAATATTAAGCTCAGTTTTGTTTTTAATTCTCAACAAGTTTATGTTAATTTACTATTCATTTGTTATAGTAATATGTTTCTATTTTAACTTTATGTAATACTTTTGTAATATATATGATTTCTGTTGCCAATCTGATATTAGCTTCTCAATTCGTCACTTATTTCTTTACGAAATAAAACTAGGGTTCTCTAGTAATTAGTGTATACATAACTACCTGTTGTGATACTTGAACACACGCAATGATCGAGATCATAATGCTTTCTATTGTAGAGTATTCAAGATTAATAACACTGGCCTGCGAATTTAAATTTCATAACAGTTGTTTTGCTTTTAATAACGGATTTTCCGTAATTCAGCGACGTAGATTTCGAAAATAATATTCTTTTTTTTCTATCCCGTAAGGATTTTTTATAAATCGGAAAGAAAAAAAACTCTTACTTAGATCAAATTATTATTTCGTTTACCACAATGAACATTTTTTTTATTATTACTTTTGTTAATAAAAATATAAAAGAAAACCGAAGAAAATGGAAGAACATTGATGTCAAACGAATATACATTCATCCTGATTTTTTGTGTGAAATCTACGTCTTTTAGTCTCAAAACTACGTGTTGTGGTTTTTCTTTTATGTATTGCGTTTTGGCGTTTTGTGAAAAATCTGTACGTGATGGAGAAAAATGGATATTATTTTTGGATTCAGTGTACAGGAATTACTGTAGAACATGTAAAAATCTCAAGACAATAAAACCATAGCAAGCCTGTGTTATTAGTTTTTATGTATTCTGTGAGAAAAGTATACTCTATTCTCTGTTTATTGCTACTAGCATTAACATATTGCTTAAAATATTTAATAATTTTAGCTTTATTATTTTTTAATCTTTTAATATTATATTTTTACTACAAAGATTATTTTGCACTGTTAATTTAGAATTTGAATTTTATCGCTGACCCACAGTGGAAAAAAATAACATTTATGTTGACAAGGCCAGAAATGTTGTGTACTTAGTATACCTTTCCACCAAACCTTTCGTAAGGCCTATAATAGCTTTCATTATTCCCGAACATATTGTGTCACTTCCTGTCCTTTGTCTGTTTGTTCTTTCTTCATTTCAGTTACTTGAATGGCCCCATATGCTACAGCTTTATAACTGGAAACTTTAATATCTCCCTGAACTTATACCAAACTTTATAATTAGAAACCTTAACTCCTTACATAAATACCCAATGTTGTGGTTTTTTTTAATTGTTGTTTTGTTTTGGTTGGTTTTCGTGCGGTTGAACAACACTAAAATGAAACACCAGTCAAAAGTTCGGAGTTGAATTCCCATTGAGCCCCCTTTTTTAAGATTTTGATATAATTCTGGGACCTTTCTCTCTTCCTTTTATCTTCTGTATAAACATCTTCTGGTTTAGTTCTACGCATTGAAATAATTACATCTTTGCTAAGTATTCTAATACTTTCTAAAAACTAAAACTACATTGTTGGTACGTTGTGTTGTTTGGTTGGCGAAATGCTTGAATCAGGTTTTGTCTAATTTTAATTTAATAATTATTAGTTTGTTATCATCTTCAAGTACATACTTGTAGTCTTTATGTGGATAAGACAGGCTTTAAAACATTCAATACAAGAAAAAGATAAAAGAACCACAACTAGTGTATGTTATATTAATTATAGACACCTGTTTATCCATGCGCTTATCCTCAAACAAATGCAAGAAACATTGGGCGTATTTCCTAGATCCATCATCGGACATGGATAAGAACTACCTACCAATATCCATCATGGCCTTTAGAATGTTTGAAAATCAACTTGACAACTACTCAAAAAACTTAAGAAGAAAAGAACTGTTCGTACTCTGTGTTGATGTGTGACATGTAAGCTTATTACGAATACATCTAATCCTTTGGAGATACCAGGTTTTTAGTGAAGCAAAGAAGAGTATCATAAATGTTTGTCAGGATTTCAGCAGTTAGATAGTAACGAATTACATCTCTGGTACAATTCATTCACGCTTTTCTGAATGGAATTTACTCGGTAATTAATGCCAATGTAACGACCAAGGTGTACAGCCGATTCACTTAATGGAACCATCATGTCACAGAACAATATAAGCTGTTCTACATTATCATTACTAACTGAAGTAGGATACATGAATTTCAGAAACTGGCATTTCGCTGGATTGAACTTAATGTTAAGGTCCTTGCCTATTTGTTCGGCAATTTCCAACATGTTCAATAACCCAGTTCTCGATGGAGCTAAAAGGATAATGTCATCGGCGTAAGCGAACACTCCTGCAACTGTTCTGCCAATGTAGCAACCCTGACCACAGTTACGTAGCTCAGTAAGTAACATATCAGCATAGATCGAAGAAAGCAGAGGCGATAGAATTCCGCCTAGCTTGACACCTTTGGACACAGATATCGAACTTGAGAGAATCTCTCCCCAGAGAAGCCACACTGCCTGTTCTGTGTGCATAAGTAACAGTACTCTACATGTTAAAGGAAATAAACCTTTCTCAAGTAATCGTTTAATTAAACAGTTTAATATACTGGAAATGGTCAAAAGCCTGACTCGCATCCAAAAACATGCAAAACACGGACGTGTCATTAATTAAGTTATACTGAATTACTTCTTGTACAGCAAAAGTACACTGCGTAGTCGAAGGTTTCTGCTTAAAACCAAATTGCAGATTGGTTGCAACCAGTGGCTCAGCATTCTTAAGGCAATGGTCCTATCATTACCCGAGTCGCTAAGCAATTTTCCTTGTACTTTTTTGGAATAGGTATGATGGTCGATACCAACATATCACCAGGGACGTAACTATGACGTAAACAAAATGGCTAGATGTGTACGTAATACCAGTCCTCCATGTTTGATATGGTCGGTAGAAGATAATCCGTCACCGTCTCTCTTACCGGCGTTAAGGCGGGACACGACGTTATCAGTTAGGTCAGTCGTAACGCAGTGGCCGTGATAACACTGGTCACTTCAGCAGTGATGACGAATTTGCTCATCCAGTTCCCGTACCAAGGTGGCCATATCCTCCTCTTCGTATGAGACACAGTTATACAGACGCTCATACTTACGAGCAAATACATTGGCGATTTCTCTTTCGCCTGTAGCGCCATCAAAGGTAGAATGAACAGGTTTAGAAGTTTTGTTGTACTTCTTCACCTCCTTCCACAAATCGCGGTTCTGACAGTTCACGAGTGCATCAGCCATCTTCTGAGACGATAGCTGATCTGCTATGGATTTGACACGTTTTACCGCACGACGATACTCTGCACGAGTACTCCTCCGCATCTGAGCAATTAGCCCAACTCTTGGTCTTCCCATTTCGTTCCAGATGAAATGCCAGAAGAGCGCATTTTCGCGCACGGGTTCCAGCCAGCCATAGAAGGTTTGTTACTGCGAGCACGTGGTATAAATTTCAAACTAGAGTCTATACAGGCTAACAGTTAACAGTTAACCTGATTACAATGAATTACCTCGCTAGGTATCTGGACATTATCTAAACGTTTCCTCAGTCCGCTATAATAGGCTTCAATTGACTCAGGCTTAGCCTCATCCCATTGTAATCTCAGATGCGGTGTAGTGACGTGTGCAGGTACAAGTCGTTCTATTGAGGATGAGTCAACCACAGAAAGGGAAATGACACTATGATCCGAAAAATTATCCACGTCATGACATATTACACCTTTAGGCTGACAGTCCAACATGTTATTAGTGACAAAGAATTTATCAATATTTGACCTATCACCAAACACATTCTCAAACGTGTAATCAGATGCATGTTCACCAGTGTATGATCTGGTCAGACATAACTCCTCGTCCTGTAGGAACCTTTCCAACGCTAACGTGTGAGGTGAGTTACGTCGGCTGAAGCCCGTGTTAAAGTCACCACCTAGGACAATCCTGTCATATCCATTTATATGGCATATACAGGAGATATCTCGTAATGCAGAAATATATTCATCCAGGTTACCAGCGGAATCGGTAGGCATATAAACATTCAGTGCGACAAATAACAGTTCACCCGAGGGTAACAACACTGTTACTCCACAAACACTCAATTGGTGTAATGACAAGTCGCAGAGAAGATCGCCACAAGATGGCACATCCGCGATGTGGCCTCCCTACGAGCAAACGAGAGTCATCGATGGGTGATATACCATGCGAGGTAATCCCAGTGATGCTTTCCGTAAATACTGACAGTCGACTAGCTAACTGCCAGTGTTCTGGAAGAAAGACGAAGTCGTGGTTACGAGTCAGCTCACGAATATAGTCAGTCTTTCCGGTCCCAAGGCCATTACAGTTATATGAGGCAAAAGTGAGAGACATTATTAACAATAACACAATCAGACGGGACATGACAAACCACTAGCAGTTACAGAGTCTTTGTCACGCTTTGGTTTGACAGGCGGGTAGTATCGTCTGACTTGTATACGCCCAGGCCAAATTGGTTGATTCAGTGTATCGAAATCCTTTTTGGAAACAGTGAGACAAAAAGCTTGATAACGCCAGTCGTCTGGTGAAACTTTCTGTAAATCTATTACGTAACAATCATTATATTCTACAAAAGCACATATTTCCTCAACTTTCGCTTCGTTAGAAACATCAGTGACGAATAAATCCCTGTCGGGATCTGGTTGTGCAGTGAGAGTACAAAAATCCTCACCCGTACCAATTACGACTTTTCTTTGTCATTCACGGCGATTCTTCCGTCTCTCCTACTCTTTGGGAAGCCTGAAGTCCCCGTCAGTGTTTTCTGCAAGAGGCAATTGAGACTTAATAGTACTCAACAGATTTTCACAGGCTTTAGTCGGAAGTTTAGGAAGAATTGAAAACTTCTCGCTGCCCGGTTGGTCCTTCTTCTTCTTGCTCTTCCGTTTAGAAAATTCGGCAGAGCTCGCGCTTGATGTAGCGGTAAGCTCAGGCAAGCTCAGCTTAGAAGTTTTTATAAAGTGTTGAATAATGTTTGTTATTGCTGTTTGATCCCTTGACTTTTGAATTCAATAAATTTGTTGTTGTTTTAG
The DNA here is from genome assembly GCF_000517525.1 of Limulus polyphemus. Lineage (NCBI taxonomy): Eukaryota > Metazoa > Arthropoda > Merostomata > Xiphosura > Limulidae > Limulus > Limulus polyphemus. Next base: position 336,682 of record NW_013666273.1, read on the forward strand.
TTAGTAAAATCATTTCACTGCAATAAGCAAGATAACGTTAAGATCATTTTCAAGGACCATTCACAATTGACATCATTAACAACTACCGAATATTGTTCCAAAATTCCAACACTCACCTGCCCCTTTTTTATTTTTTGTATAGAACATAAAAATATTGAAATACAAGACCTGGTGTGGATTGAAAAAGAATGAAATATATGTTCTATTAACTACATTTATGAAAGAAAGACAGAAAAAAGAAAAAAATACTTTTTAATTCTGGCAATGTTTTGTTTTACTTGCTTTATTAAACAATGATACTCATCCACCCACCAATATCAAATAATTTTTAATGATGAAATATTTTTCAATGTTGAAACCTGTTTTTTAAGTCTTAAAATAATTAGAAGAGTATTTAAAGAGCCACGTTGTTTACGGTTTAATGGCACATTTTTCCTAGTGGAGTTTTTCAATGCTGTCTAAACTAAAAATCAAAATACAATGTTTTTATTTTGTCATTGTATATACATGGTTATGCCCTCAAGTAGATAGGCGGTAAGTATGCCCGCTTATAACGCTAAAAACTGAATTTAGATACCTGTGGTGGGTACAGCACAGATAGTCCATTGTGTAACTTTGTGCTTAACAGGAAACAAAACAAACAAACAATACATGGTAACATTTGTTAGTTGTATATTTTTTATAATATTCAACTCTCTCCAGAAACAGATGTAAAGCTGGAGAATTTTTCAGTAGGCATTTGGTAATAAATTAAAGTTGTTTGTGCACAAAAAATCGAAATTATTAAATTACAATTGAACCAAAATAGCTCAGAGTTAATTTTTTATTATTCTATGCGGTATTATTCATATTATTACATTTCATTATTTACTTTTCTTAACTAAAAATAACGTATTGTCTATTACGCACATATTTATAATAGATTTTACTCTTTGAACCTTTAATATTGATGCATTATATGCTTTAATGGTTATTTGTATTTATAAAGTTCTTTGTGATTTATCTTTTATACTTGAATAAACTTTTACAATATCACAATATATACAGGAGCACCAGGTTTATGAAGGTCTAAACTTTTATTATAACTGGTGATCAAAACAGGACTATGACCATAAAATTATCGTTGGGGTCCAAATCTCTCCATTGGATTTAAAAAATATATGTATATATATAAACTATTGATGCACCAAATTTCTTCTGGATATCCTGGAAGGGTCCCTAATAACATATGAGTCACACATAAGAATAAAACAATATCTTCAATATTGCAATTAAAAACACTGGTTACTAGTCATAAAAACTCATTCTCTAGCCTGTCAATTCTGAACATCTACTCCACCAAAGAAAGAAAGTCGGTAATCAGAAAGATTAAATAGTGCAAATAACAAGAAAGTTTAGTTCTTTGAAGTGATTTACAGGGTTTCAAGTGTTCCAAATTTTTCATAAACCATGACGGCTAGACCTCAAGCTAGCCAATCAGAGGAAGCTGTTGCGATTTGTTTTGGTCCATGGTCATTAGAATATGTTTAGACAAGTGCACACATTTCTGTAATCGCCATCCTCCATTTTTTATACAAACTTAACAATTTTATGTGTGTGTGTGATTACTTATCATATTTTAAGTTCATTTATAGCAGAAATCTGTAAATAGTTTATGCAAATCAACTGACAAGAAATATTCGTATTAAAGTTCAGAAAGTAAACTATTATTTGTTTGTTTGTTACGGATTTCGCGCAAAGCTACATAAGAGTTATCTGCGCTAACCGTCCCTACTTTTAACCACCTGACCATGCCATGCCCAGCTGTTACAAACTGACTACAAGTGTTTCAGAATGACTATCTGTCTTCACACTTGCTTGGACACCTGAACAAAACAGACCAACATGTCAATGTCATCCATAACTCAAGCAGACGACCACTATCTGTTGATTCTGATTCGCCTAAATATTAAGGTATCTGCTCCAAGACTGGATCGTATGTTGGCTGCTACAGCGTGGCAATGTATAGTTAAAACAGACTGCCAGATGCCTGATGATGAGACGCATCCTACTCATAGCAAAGCACATAACAACTCGTTTGCGCTGGTGCCAAGGGCGCATTCAGTGGACCAACAACGTGTAAAGTAATGTTTTTTTTACACACATGAGCAGTACTTCACCCTGCAGCTAGATAGCAAGCGTATATTTGTTTTGAAAAAATCTGGAATAACATCCAGTCTCATCTTTTTATTTAGGAAAATGGCGTTGATGGAAGTAGAGTGTGAATAAGGATGAACAATAGTGAATGTACAGACCTCTAAGTCCTGTGGAGCAGTACCATTAATACAGACCACGACCTACAGTCCTTTATGCTACACTATCTTTAGCGTGATAAACTGGTCGATATATTTCTTGTGAAAAAGAAGAGTGATCTACCCGATCTCTGAACACCAAACCTTTTTAAAGCTGCTTTAGATGTCCTTGGAAGTCACGTCGAATCCTGTTAAGTTACTCCAGACAATAAAAATAATAATGAGTAAATGACATATATCACAATCATTACTTTTAATAAAAAATTATTGTGCAAGTATCTAACTTAAAGTAAATATCTCACAAGGTCAATTTTGACGACAAATATTTATCATATTCCAGTATTTTAACATTGTTTGGTAATCTTTAATACCTTTACAAAATTTGAACTAATAATCGAACATCAAAGTAAACGACAAAAGCATAATATTTTTCATGAACCCTTGGTATAACAAACTGATTCCAAGATCATTTGAATATTGTACATTTTATTTGTTTGTTTGAAGTTAAGCACAAAGCTACGCAATGGGCTATCTGTGCTCTGCCCACTACGGGTATTGAAACGCGGTTTCTAGCGTTGTAAGTCCGCAAACATACCGCTGCGCCACTGGGGGGGCGAATGTTGTACAGTGTTTCATTAGGTTTTCTCTACTTTAAGAATAGAAAGGATTACGATTTGAATTTTTTTTACCAAAAACATTCATTCCAACACTGTATTTTTCAATACTAACATATTTATTAGTGAAAAAATATATGCAACTTAACTGAAGATCGCTAACTGTATTCTAATGAATCGTCAAGAGATGAGAGGTAAAAGAACATTTTTTGTTAATACTTTAAAATTTGTTATTAAAATATTCAGTAAATTACTTTTTATCTGTATTTTTATATCCGGGTTTCGATACCCGTGGTGGGCAGAGCACAGATAGTCCATTCTGTAGCTTTGTGCTTAATTACAAACAAACAAACAATTTTGAGTACTAAAATTTCTTTATCACATCCAGTCTACCATCGTAAAGAGATTCGACATATCATAGATCTTCACAGAATCCAAATTATTATCCAACTCAGATGGTGTCAATAAGAGACTAGAGTCAATTAATTATTTTTATTTGCACAGCTATTTTTTTCCTCGACCTAGATTATTTCAAATAATTACACATTTAAAGGCGTTCTAGTTTTACCCAAGAAGTTTGTTTTTGTTTTGCTTTTCTTTTTTTTTTAATTTCGTGCAAAGCTACACGAGGGCTATCTGCGCTAGCCGTCCCTAATTTAGCA
>NW_013666273.1:340498-353034 GCF_000517525.1 Limulus polyphemus
TACTCTTTTGCCAACGAATAGTGGGATTGACCGTCACATTATAACGCCCCCACGGCTGAAAGAGCGAGCATGTTAGTTCTTAGGACTAATAGTTATCAGTTATGTAATTGTTGATTTATTTTATAACGGTTGGCAAGTCAACAGATTGTGGGTAGTGTATTTTTTATAGCAACGGCTCTGAGCATTAGGCGGTTTTAGTAAACGGATAAATATATGACTGGACTTGAAGTGGGACCTGACAATCGGCAAGGTGAATTTACAAAAATTGTGAAAGATTTGTTTTAAAATCACAATCCTAGAATTAGGGTGAATTCCAAAGGAACTGTAATAATAGCAAGATACTGAAACTAGAAGGTGAATTTTTCTGGGACAAAATCAAAAACACTGATATTAGGATAATTAACCATAGAAACATAAAATTCAAAGTGACAAAAGACCATTTAGTCCATCGAAGTCATCCTTCCATCGACCAAAACAACAGATCAAAGCATCAGAACTATACTTTGTGTACTTCTTCATGTCAGATACCTTTTATCATGAATCAATATCTTAAGAAATGTGCGCTGATAGGGGTTTGAATTCTAGGTTTTCAGCTCTAACAAATTCTCTGAGGCCGCTGCTTTATTAATTGATATCCTATGATCCTTGCCCCAATGTAAAATGTTCACAGCAAAATAATCCAAGTTATCATCGTCATTTACATTCTTTTATCAAGCCATTTTTTATTCGCCCGTATACTTTTCGCTAATTCTATAAAATTTCAATTTCCTAACTTACCTCTTGTGAGCCATCTTTTCTGTAAATCAAGATGCCTTGTAAACTACTTTAATAAACAGGTTAAACATATAACATGTTTCTAAAATCAAATGCTTTTCAAAATAACCTGTAATTATAAGTGTATCGCGTTGCTAATAAATTTATAATTGTATAAGTTCTCCAACTAACAAGGTTGATTTCATTGGAAATAGGAAATAGGTGCTTGTCACAGGTTGCCCGTGCTAAATGGTGATTTTTTTGGTAATGAATCAATTAAAATAACAATTGCAAAAGCATTAACACTTATGTTCAACTGATAAAGTACTTGCTTTGCGTTGATAAGTATATTTACCCCTACTTTACTGTCATAACCTGAATTTTGCCTCTTCCTGTTCTCGTCTAACCCAAAACTGGTAGCACCATCCATCATTCTTGTAATGTTTAAATAATCCTGTTATAAAGCAATGTCATGATACTTCCGTTAAGGAATATTCTATTTTACATCTTTTTTTTTCTGATTTTTTTTTTCATTTTGTTCATAGTGGATGATCCCCCGGTGGGACAGTGGGACATTTACGGACACACAACGCTAAAATACAGGATTCTGATTCACCACGGTGGACACAGAAGATAGCCAAATGTGGCTATGCTTTGAAATAAACAACCAATCATTATAGATGTTCTATAAAGTGATGGTCAAATCCAATTATTCGATCAGACAAGTGTAGCGCAAGAGCTGGCGGGACGATAGGTACTATTGACTAACTGTCTTCCATCCAATTTGTACGAAAATTCTAAAAACAGACACTTTAATTTTATACAAAAATTAACAACAAAAACTATGAGCATCATCAAAGTTCAGCTGTTATCATTCGAGTATTTTGTAGTTTAATAGAAAATAAGTATTGATTTCTAGCATTAATTACAATTTACTTGTTTTAATGGCTTTGTTCATTTTAATTTTGTTATTGACGTACTTTTAGTTTGTTTGAGCAAAATACATAAATGGGAATAAAAGTAATACGAATAAACATATCGTGCTTTTAATAATAGATGGCAGCACCTACAAAACAGATAAGTTCTGTAAAGTATTGTCATGTTCAACAATAAAGTCACAAATATTCTTTTATAGATGATTTAGGCAAAGTCTTCGTAATGAGTAAGGAAAGGTGCAGTTGGCAGCAACTGCCTATTTTGGTGTGACGTTTGTGTAGAAAGTCTTGGAGGACTAAGCTACAAAATGAAGTAGCACTGATGGAAAGACGATGTGCTACTTTTCTATATTAGTCCTCCAAGGCTTTCTCCTCAAGCACGCTGAACAAAGCAGTTGCTGCTCATTTCATCTTTGTTTGTTAATATAACAGGTGTTTGTATTCATTTAATAATAAAAAAGATAACACATAACATGTAAGAAAAACGTTAAATACATATGTATATAATTACACGAATTATACTAAAAAGTGATATGCAATTAAAGGAAATTACCAATTATCATTTGTAAATCTATATATATATATATTGCTAATTTAATATATAGCATCAAAAATCCCCTATGTCATAATAACGTTGTACAAATATATGAGTAATGTATATATTTGAAACTGATTCCATAATGATTAAATAAATAATATTGTTTTAACACATCTTATATCTAATTATATATTCTGATTTCAGTGCTTATAACTATTTTTTCAGAAATAAAAATCAGATAAAATACTTTGATAATGACATGTTTCCTGGCATTTATTTTGTAATCACACAATAATTACACATTAAAAAATATATTCTTGAAATTACTACCCTTTGTGACTATGATTTTACAGCCCGCCATCTTTTGGTTGGACAACAAAGAAATAGGTCTTATGAGAAGACGACAACCTGTTAATCCTGCCATTGTATGTTTTGCCTAAGAAGAAGAAAAGCGCTTTAAATTATTTTTAAAAACATAAAGTAGAGAATATATCCTCCATGTTGCTAGGTGCGGGTTTACACGTGTTGAACGGGTAAGACAACAATAATTTTGAACTTTATTTGGAAATAGAATTAACGTTGGATACAATTTATAAATTCTAAAATTAATATTACAAATGCCAGTAATTTGAGTAAATAGTAGTGGTAACATCGAAGTCGCGTGAGCCACAGAATATTACTTATTTAGTTATTAATATTATTAGACTAAAAGAAGAGTCAGAATGTACTAATTTTCGAACTTTTTTTTTTTTTGTACAGTTCAAAACTAGTATGACTGTTTATATTAGCGTAACTATAACTAATAATAAGGTTGTGGCATTTGCTGGCAAGTAATTGAAAATTCTGACAGACTAATAGTGTAAGTGGTTTTGTCAAATAGCGAACTATTTCAATTTTCAAATAGCGTTAATGCCGTAACTCGATTTTTAATAATCTCAGATTTGGTGTTTAAATTGTTTTCTAATACATATATAGAAATTAATAATTCTTAATCTTAAGCCAGATCATAATTATGTTGTTATGAAATAATTTTAAATTGGAAACTTATGAAAAGCATTAATCTTGCTTGAGAATTTATAGCAATGTGTCAGAGACTGTGTATCGCATATGAATAACTTTAAACAAGAAGATAATCATAGAAACTCTTGATCATTTTAATAATACTCTGTCATAAATGTTTATTCATCTAGAATTTCAAATGTTTACAACTATGTTTAATAAGCTTCAGTTTGTTTGTTAACCTTTGGTACTGTGTCATCCAAATTGTTTAAAATATTTTATCAAACATAGTTTAGAAATATTCTAAGCTATATCATTATATTTATAGCTCTGAATGTTCAATAGGAATTGTCCTTGAGATAAATTCAAAGCTTGGAATTTTTTCAAAAGCTTAATCATGTAATTTGCCATTTACAGTTTCTTGCACTAGTTGAATAACTTTGAAGAATTACTGATGTTTCTATATTTTATCTAATTTGATCATCAGTAGAGCTGGGCAATTAAGCTAATTAAACTATAGTCAATTAACTATGAGCATTGATTATTACATTTATTAATGTTATGTAAAATAATCAACTGGTGTTTTTATCACAACTACCCAATAATTGAAATATTTCCTTTTTTGTTGTTATTAAGGTACTCAATGGGCTATCTGTACTGTGCCCATCATGAGTATTGAAACATGATTTGTGGTGTTAAGTTTTTTCTTTTCATTTTTTACTTTTTTTACTAGTGAGAATTTCTTTTTAGCCATTTAATGAGAATAATCGATCAGTGAACTTTGCCATAACTCAAAATCAAAGAAACAAATATAACCCAAAACTCTCTAATTACAAGATAACCACCCTAATCACTGTTTGTGATAGCTTGAAGCTGAACTAACTAATTAATCAGAAAATTATAATGAGAAATCCTAATGGCAATATTTTCATTATTTTAATAGTTGGAATAATTGAAAACATTAATTTGGACTAGTTGATTATTTTCGTAAATCCTAATGCTAATCAGTTAAATTAAACACATGAAAATGAATCAAAAATAATGATGAGAAATCATAATGGAAATGTTTTGTTTACTTTGAATAATAGAAAATGGTAATAATTGGAAATGCTAATGTTGATTATTTGATTAATATGAAATCAAAATGGAAAGATTTCAAAATCTTGGATAGTTGGAATAATCTGAGACACTAATTTTGGTTAGATGATTATTTTAATGATTAGTAACACTGAGCTGAACAAACTTGAATTAATCAAAAATAACAAATAGAAATTATAATGCTGATGTCAATACTTTGATAGTTTGAATAATATAAAATAATATTAATCAGAAACACTAATTTTACAAAACCCTAATTGACATAATTGAGTTAATTGCCCTGCTATATCCACAGACTTATAAAGTTTTTTAAAGACTAATTCATAAACTTCTCAAACAGCATTTGTTTAACACGTGTATTCACTCTTCACGAAAAGGAATAAAATTTTAAATGAATAATAAGCTTACAAACTAATCTTAAAGATTTCAACTTTTGTCTTTCAAAATTTTAAATAAAAATTTCATTAGTTCAAGGTGAAACATTTTGAATCACTAAGTTATAAGTGCTTAATTTTCTACTATATATAATTTTAAATACAGAAATTATTTACATTATATATATATTGTGTATGAGTACGAACCAAATTTTTTATGAATTAGAAATTTATTGTTTAAAACTGAAATAATTGTACTTCCCTCTATAAGTAAGTCTTTTTTATATATAATTATAGTATTAAATAAGTAGAGGGGATATTTTCGGCCATAAACTCAATAATATCTTGAGTTTTTGCAGGCTTGGAGATTTAGGCTAGTCCTAAATACATAAACTAACAATGCAAAACAATCTGATGAAAGTATAGTAATAAGAAATAAAATTAAAAATAATAGAATGAAATATATTAAATATTCTAACCAATACTGTTATTGCGAGTAACAATAAATAAATAAATAGTTTTTTTAGTTAGGGAACACACATACATTAGCTGTTGGCTTCAGTTACTGCCATACATTTAATGTCCATTGAACAGTATAACATCACTATAACTGTGTATAAACTAAACTTCCCCCAACCTGCCCTAAAACATCTTGTAACTGATGAAGATCCATTAGACAGCTCCGATAGTGTAACTTTAGAGGAGCATAGCAGCTGAGATAAATTACTACAACACATGTTACTGTTAAGGTGTGGAGTCAAGTAGCAGGACGTTACCAAGAGTACTGACAAAAACTTATGTGATTGAAGATAAGAAATAATAATAAGTAAATTAAATGAACACCTGTACTAACTACCTACTTGTAAAAATATCAGTGACAGGGCCTTATCATCTATTGTGAGCTTAATTTTCACATACCTTGAAGAAACTGAATGACATAACAGAATTTTACTGTTTCTGTAGCAGTTTGACATTTTCAAGTAGCTTGGAAAATTTTTTTTGCTTGTTTTTTAGAATATCACAGAGAAATGTCTTATCACTTTATACCTATTCTTATCTCTCTAATCACATTAGAAAAATGGTAAGGTAGTAAGTCCAGTTACAGCTTACTAACCATTTCAGCCAAACTTTAAATCCACTGTTTTTCTAGTATGTGTTTCCACTATGTAAAGCACATCTTATCATGCATATATATGTAATTTATGTAATGTTAGTTTGATGTACTAAATCTAAAGACAGTATGAAGTTTTTTCTAGAATTTTTGTCAAAACAGTTTACAGTGCTAGTTAAATTATCAGTACCCACATTTGCTGGCATGAACTTTATAATACATTATTGAGCACAACAAAGAATGGCCCATTGGCTCCTGTTGGGGAAACAAAAATATTCAAGTAATGAGAATAACATGATTTGTGTTTCGAGTGTGTAGACTCCAAATCTAGTTCATATTTATGTGAAATATGTCATATGATAATTAGGAGATGCTAAACTCTTTTATACCATTTGTTGAAGTTTTGAGATCTCATGTACTTTTGTTTTTACCATGGTAGGAGCATCTGTACATTACATTCACATTATTATGTCTTTGAAACATGGAGCTCTGATTGGTTAGGATGATAATGGCCTACCTCATAACTAGATAGCTATCTTTACAAATTTTAGGTTGATCGCTATTCTTTCCCAAATTTTATGAAGTAAAAGAATTACTACAAAAAAGAATTTTGTTGTGTTCAGCTGTAATAGGATTGTTTCTGGTTAGAACTTCTCCCACAATTTGTTGCACATCAGATGTAAGTTGTATGGGAGCATAGGTTAAACAAACAAAAACGGTGAAGGATTTTAGTTACGGTTGATGCCATAGTGATATGTATTATTTTCATAAAGATAATGTGATAAATATGTTTCTTAAACCATTTTCAAAGCTGTGAAGCAGTAACTAAAAATGCAAGATATGGAACAAAACTATTAATTCTATTTAAAAAAAATTGGATTTAGACTTAGACTGAAGAAGGTACATGAAACTGGCATTATTAATGACGGGAGTGGTGGAGGTAAAACACCAAAACTCTGTAAAAGTGACATTGGGTGTCTTAGGGCATATTCATTAAAAGATAGATGATGGTCGAATACAGAATACACTGTGCCAGTGAACTATAAACACAGTTGTGAATGTTGCCTCAAAAATGATAAAATGCACATTAAGACAGATTTGCTGCATTGGACATGTAGCTGTGCAAAAAACACTGCTGAGAAGAAGTAGCTGAACCAAAAGGTTGAAATGGGCATCAGGGCCACAGACAGTAAAATGACATACAAATGAATCTCAATTGGAATTGTTTAGCAAAAATAAATGACAGTTTATTCAACAGTGGAAAGGAGAACAGTATCATATTCAATGTACCAGATTTATAGTGCAAATTTGGTCCACATCTCAGCCAATAGTGTGTGTTATCTTCACAGAAATAATGGCATCCTGATTCCTGAGAAGTAAATGCAGACCCTAATCCATCATGCCATTCTCCCAGGAATACATCTCATCTGGCAGGGATTCATCTTCTAGCTAGACAATGATCCCAACATGCAGTTAATGTGGTGAACAATACGTTGGTGATAATGAGGATGATAGAAAAGTCACAATCACAGCTTGGCCTGCACATTATCACAATATGAACATTCTTTAGGCTATATGAATTTATGAAAAATCTGAAAAGGTCAAATTCATCAAAACACTTGGCTGAATTGTAGGAAAATATTGAACAGTCATACATTGATAAATTTAGGGCAGCATAAAAACAAGATTTTGATAATATTTGTGTATTTAAAAACAGTATAATGGGTCTGTAATATTAGTCCTCTGTTTAGTTGGATTATGCATAACTATGACACTTGCTAAAAGTGTTTTTTATGACAAACTAGAAACAGTAGCAATAATTTGCTATATATTATAATTTTACTAGACAGATATCAGCTTCCAATTAATGTTTATATTTCTGGGGCATAGTTTTCTCTCTGATTCACACATGTGATGGGTTTTGCTCATGCCAAAAAGCATAAATATTATATAAAACCACATGTGAAATATCACTAGTCACAATACCACGTAGTATTAGGAAATCATACCATACAACCTTAAACTAAGTATGAGCAGTATGATAGAAGGCCACTCTCCTTTATGGTCAGTTGTCCATCTAGAAATACTAACACTATTTGTCTGATAAAAGTGAAATGGCACACAATACATTTTAAGATAAGCTATTCCACAGTTTCATAAGTTTGAAATAATGATGCTTAATAAAACCTAACTGGGAACTGGACTTCAAGACCATATCCTTATTACACTACCAGTAGTAATGAAATATGCATTTCACTTTAGAATTCCACCACTCAAATCTCCCCATAGTTAGAGTATCCAAACGTGTAACACTTTGTTTGAATTGATTGTTAAGCCAGATGATGGTTACAAACTTGAAAGGATACACAATGAAAGTTATTTTTTCCTAGTAAAATGTAGCAAATTTTAAAACTCGCATAGGTGCGAGAAATTCCTTACTTACTTACTGGTAAACCTAATTGATTGGTATTGTCTTTATAAATACATGTCGAGTAAAATGTCACTTTATGAGAACTGTTAAAAATTGTGAACTGTATAAGATTATTTTGAACACTCACTCCTTGCTGAAAATTTTGTATTTTGTTTCGTATTTGCTGTTATTTCACTGCTAGATAAATTTTTTTTCTTCTTTTTCCAGAGGAATCCGTATATCTGGATTGAAGGTATGTTAAAATTAACTAAACAGTTTAGGTTTCATTCAAATCTCGCATGTTCTAGGTAACCAACTTTAAATAACACTATCACACACAAGGTGAAAATAATTATACTTCAGTTTATATTACTAAAGCAGTTAAAATAACTAAGACTGTACCAAGAATAATCCAGTAAAGTAGTATATACAAGATTTAGATAACTTAAGACTATGACAACAATAGATTTGAATGATGGCAGTAGTTTCTGTAGTTCATTATAGGCAATTTTTCAAAGTTAAATGAGAAGTTAAGAGGTATAGACCTTACAGTATGGATGAAATTCATATTTCACTTGCTAGATTACCTATTGTTAACTGTATCATGTAAAATATACTATCCTTATGTTAATGTGTATGATTAAAAATTGAAACCCATGAGTACAACAATTACCTGAAAGTATTTCATTTTCATCTATATCTTATAGATGATTTGCAGACTTTTTGAAAGTTTTTAATCTGCTACTTTTCTTTGTGGATATGGACCAGTACTACGTCCATTCTTTGAACATTTACTTGGTGGAACAAGTTTTTAGAATAAGAAAAATATAAACATGAAAAGTGAATTAAGCTTAAAAAGCTTTTAATGTACTACATTTCTCAAAACAAAGGATAATCAGAATTTGAATTATTGTAGCTATGACAAGGCAAAAACCAATATTAAAAACATGTCGGTCACCTCTCTGTTTTATTGGTATTGATTATTAGTCATGGGATATAAAATGCAAATCATTGGTCATTCTGCCTATACTGCCTCTAGTATTTATACAGTTGTGTCTCAGTCATCACTTTGCAGTGAATCACGGAGTTTAACGTACTCCGTATTCTTCATGCAGTAGACACCAAAGAAGACATTTTGATGTTTTACTCTTAGGTGATAATGCCCACCTTCACCATACTAAATTAGTTGATACATTCCTTGAAAGAAACCTAACTGAATAGAATGGCTTTTATACTCACGAAACTGAATTCAATCCATTCAAACTTATAAGGAATGCTCTTGGGTAATGTGACACATTACATCAAATAACCATCATACACTAAAGATGCCCAAAGAACATCTTTTTAAAATGAATGGTGAAAGATGCTCAAGATCGTATCTATACTTATTTTAAGTATTCATCATTCATGTCAGGCTTCTCGCATTGTTTGTGGCATTCATAGTCTATGTTAAAATATTATGAAGTGGTTATTACAAGTGTAGGCTTAACGGTCAATTATTTACATTTTAAGTCACTAGACTAATCATCGGGTGCCTGATTTGCATAAGAACTTAAGTGGAAGAAATTTCACAACAGCTTTATCCTGGTCATAACTAGAGTGTTATAGTTTTGAATTATCCCTTATTTGCTTTGAACAGTGTACTTTGTATATCCAAAATATCTTAATTATTCACCAAGAATGAGTGATCTATTTTTTTTTTCAGCTGAAGTAGTATTTTTTTCTTTCTTTTATAAAAGTACTGAGAAACACAACTAAAATTTAAATTTATTATGATATTGAAACAACAAAAAGAGTGAGCTATACAATTCCATTAAGTTAATGCCTAGCTTTTCATGCTTTATTTGTAATACAATAAATTTTAAAAATTAATTCCTGACCACATTTTTGATTAAAAAAGTTATCTGTTAAATGGTTTGAAGATTACATATAAGGTACATTCTAGATTGATCCTTTCCTTACTGAGAAGGTGTAGCATCGATCAGTTAAAAGTCAAATTGTATGAAGACTGGCCTAGTTGTGAAAAGTTTAATTTGTCTTAGTTTATACCTTTCCATACTAGAGGTCTTACTTGAATGGCTATATATGAGATGAGGTAAATTCATCTAAGTACTCATCTGATAGTTAAAAAGTTAAATTCATTTGGTTTCATCTTTCATAATATGCTTGGATGTGTAAGATTTTTTTATTAGATGGATATATTTCTAAACTTATATTTGAAAAGATAAGTTTACCTACAAAATTGTCATAGTTGTGTTTAATCATTTTAACTGTGTATATCATGTTACACCTGTAATTTTCTGTCCTAAAAATCCTTAAATGTTTCAACCAACCAGTCTGCGAGTTGATAAAACTGTATTCTGTGGCCTACAGAAGGGTGTCATGGTTTCAGGTATTTCAATTAGAAACAAAATAATGTACTATTAAAATCTTGATCTGTTAACCTAAAACACTACACTTTACTGCCAAAAGAACTTGTCCATTGGTAGCATTCAGCCACAAAGATGTGCAGTTTAGGGAGTTGGCTGGACTGTTTCTCATGAACAAAATAAAACATTCATGTTGGCGTAAACTTCAGGTAGGTACTGAACTTAGTCACCTTCCAGTGGCATGTAAATTTCATTGGGCCTTCCTCGGCCACCTTTATCAACAGAACTCACAGAAACTGCAGAGAAAACAACTTTATAGGGGTGAGAATAAGACCTTGGATTATGCAATGTGTGGCCACTACTGTGTTTTTGTGTGGGTTTTACTCCCTCATAGAGTTCCACCACAATGGTTGGCAATTCAAATTTCACATCGCAAGGAGTTCAAATCTCTATTCATGAATAAAAAAACAAAAAGGACTGAAAATCTTTTTTTGGGAATCAGCCCAATAAAAATATGTCTCTGACTCGTAGACTGGTGTTAAGTAGTCTATTCATTTTGTGGAAAATAAAATATTTAATTTGTTTGGACTTCTCCATACTTTTTTAACTTCTGTAGATTTCCTTGTTTAGATTTAACTATGATTTTAGTTGATTATGTTATTTTTATCAATCAGATTATGAATTTTTCACAGATAACCAAAAGAATATACCATTACAGAACAAAATATTTATGAACATTTTGAAATTTCAGTAAGGATATTTCCCATCTGTTCCAAATAAAGCAAAAGGAGGAGGTTTCAAGTTTATCTAATTGTGTATTTAAATATTAAAGAATGTTTTTGAAAATGAAATAGAATATGGACCTTTTAAACTGTGAGCATATCTTGCAAGTTTTCAACTTTGAAATCTATACAAAATGTATTTGTAGTAATTAGGACCTTTTAATGTTTTGTTATCAAAAACTGAACATAATCAAGAAATCACACAATTCTAAGAAAGAGGGAGACTGGACAGTTCCTTAAATAGTGTTTTGACCTATGACATTAAGTATTTTGACAGTACATCCTGTATTTGGGTACAGGCTTAGTTGTTTATTCCCTGTTTCTTCAGAACACTTTGAATTGTGACATTCCCCACACCCATTTTATGATTTTAAGCTTTGCATAATCTGAGACAATTTCTGATGCACGTCTGTTATTAATTTTCATCCCACGTCACCAACCTTCACTAAAAAGCAGACAATTAGAGGATCATGGACATTTTACAATATGTCTTGTCATTGGTGGCATAATTAAAATGTATCAAGCTATAGTGATAGTCAGAGAAGAGTAAAAGAAAATGAGCCACAAGTAATTTTAAAATTGTTATTAAAGCCTTTACAGCCCAAAACTACCATAATTATCAATAGATTTAAGTAAAGTTTTTAAGTTAACATGATGTTTTAAAATCATTACCATAAAGTAGTTAATGAAGATATGTAGAATCATTCATTAAAAAGTTTAGTACATTACTTGAATGCTTCCCCAATGGTTGCTTATTGTGAGATAACAGTAGTGTGTAATATCATGTACTGGATGGCATATGTTCTTAGAAAGCATTACGTTTTATGAGGGCAAACTTAAAAATTAATTATTTGTGTAAAAGCTGTTTTGTGCATGCATTTGTGACATCTCATTTCCTTGACTTAATCTGGAAATGAATTATCTAATAAAAGTTTTGTGCATGCACGTATGACACCTCATTTCCTTGACTTAATCTGGAAATGACTTATCTAATAAAAGTTTTGTGCATGCACGTATGACACCTCATTTCCTTGACTTAATCTGGAAATGACTTATCTAATAAAAGTTTTGTGCATGCACGTATGACACCTCATTTCCTTGACTTAATCTGGAAATGACTTATCTAATAAAAGTTTTGTGCATGCACGTATGACACCTCTTTTCCTT
>NW_013666273.1:354034-355008 GCF_000517525.1 Limulus polyphemus
GACTTATCTAATAAAAGTTTTGTGCATGCAGTATGACACCTCTTTTCCTTGACTTAATCTGGAAATGAATTATCTAATAGTTTTGTGCATGCATGTATGACACCTCATTTCCTTGACTTAATCTGGAAATAACTTATCTAATAAAAGTTGTTTGTAATTGGAAAGAAAAAGCAGTGCTTCAGTCACTACCAATAGAAACAGACAAATTACTGGTCAGTCCACATAGAGAGAAACTACAAATTCAGTATTGATATTTGTGGATTACATTTGATGATTTTTTATCATACTTCTTTGTATGTATATTCTACTGTTTCTGTTAGAGTTGTTAACATTTTTATTTTACCTTGCTTTCAAAATTCATTTTGCCCTGTATCCATGGCTTCAAGTATGTTGTCAGACAAGATGCTTTCTTCAGTGTAGACGCACTGTTTATTACTGGCAACTTGACTGAGTGGTCTTTTATGGTACTGTTATAATACGTTTTAGCATTGGCTGCTTAACAATTTCAGTTATTTAATTTGTTGGGACATTGACACATGAGGCCAGACCCTACTCTTTTCTCACAAAGGTACGTCTATCAAGAACTTGTATTCAATAAGGTCTGCTTTCTAAATAATAAATATAATTGGAGTTGTAAGTTTAGCTCCAAATTTGTATTCTATAAGGTCTGGTTCCTGGATAATAAGTATAACTGGAGTTGTAAGTCTGGGTACAAATGTGCGTTCCAAACTGGTATTGTACAAAGTCTGGAACGCACATTTGAAAGGACAAAGTTTAGCACTTTAACTACAACACTCTTTTATCTTAGATTCCTTTCCTGTAATTATAAACTCTTTGACTGAAACAGTTATACTTTACCAATATGTACCAACGAAAATAATTAAGGGACACTTTTTCAAGGTACTTGTCTTTCAAAAAAAATTTCTGATATATATATATATATATATATATATATATATATATATATATATATA
>NW_013666273.1:355396-357182 GCF_000517525.1 Limulus polyphemus
ATATATATATATATATACAGAGCCTTTCACCAAGACGTGGGTGGAACAGTTAAAATTATGGGATGATTCCCTTTTTATACAATACCGTTGCCAATCCTGCTCTTCAAATTAATTTTCTTACTGTCATTGTATTTACAGGTGTCGTCATTTTATGGCGTTTCATATTTCTCATACCTACATTTGCCAGAATAAATTCATTAAACTAGCATCTAAAAATATTTTTTTAACGCAATTCATTTAGTTTATGTATACCAGACTTCTCTCAGAGCCTTTGCTGTCCGCGGGTCTTATGGACCAGAAAGTCTGGTTTCCTTCAGAAATCCCACCCCCTTGTCAGGTGGCTGAACTTAAACCAATCGGGTTGTTCGGCCTGTTCACGGGATGCTTGAATTGATGGTATGTGTGTGTTGCGTTCATACCATTGAACGTTGTTTCATGAAGGTCTTATGTACGTGTACTCATCGGCTTCATGGACTTCGGCATGACAAAGGTAAGCCTTAACTGGGGTACTGTCTTTATAGAAATTGTATTTTTGTGTGTGTAACCTATGTGTAGTTTTATGTTTTATAACTTAGCCCCTTTCATTCTATGTCTCAATTACGGAATGCGTCTTCCACTGTTAAACCTGTTGCTGCTTTGTCTCTCTCTCTCTCTCTCTCTGTGTATGTATGTGTGTGTGTGTTTGGACGAAATTCCTGTGTCTCCCCGCGGGACGTCTGCTGGTATAGGTCAAAACAGTCTAATTTTGGGTACCTACAGAAAATATAACCGCTTGCCATAGCCATTAGTTGAGTGTGTATCGCAGCACCAACATACGTTAGTGTCAGTTAACCGTTCTCGTAGGTATTTCTTCACTCCAACATGACAAAGCGTAGTTCCAATACACAAATATGTTGCTATTCATTCACTCATTTATTGCTACGGTTCGAATGTAGTATGTCATCTATCATGATTTACTGGGCTGCAGATGGAAAATCTTGATTCATCCATCTGTCTTTAAAAAGTAACGTATCAGCGGCTAACTCAACATTGTCGTGAAGACAAAAGTAACGTATGAGCGGCTAACTCAACATTGTCGTGTAGACAAAAGTAACGTATGAGCGGCTAACTCAACATTGTCGTGTAGACAAAAGTAACGTATCAGCGGCTAACTCAACATTGTCGTGTAGACAAAAGTAACGTATCAGCGGCTAACTCAACATTGTCGTGAAGACAAAAGTAACGTATCAGCGGCTAACTCAACATTGTCGTGTAGACAAAAGTAACGTATCAGCGGCTAACTCAACATTGTCGTGTAGACAAAAGTAACGTATCAGCGGCTAACTCAACATAGACAAAAGTAACGTATGAGCGGCTAACTCAACATTGTCGTGTAGACAAAAGTAACGTATCAGCGGCTAACTCAACATTGTCGTGAAGACATGAAAATCTAAATAATTCCAGATGGTATACCAATGTGGTAACATGAATTATTGAGAACCGTCGGAAAGCCTTATATTCCATGTTTACAATATTGTACAGAAAAGAAAAAAAATATGTACACCACTTATAATAGCTGGCGTGATCAAGTGCTTAAAAGATAGAGAAAACCTAAATTATTAGTAACGTTTTTTTTTGTATATCCAAATTATTAGTAACGTTTTTTTTTGTATATCCAAATTATTAGTAAAGTTTTTTTATATATCCAAATTATTAGTAAAGTTTTTTTTATATATCCAAATTATTAGTAAAGTTTTTTTTATATATCCAAATTATTAGTAAAGTTTTTTTTATATATCCAAATTAT
>NW_013666273.1:358022-358754 GCF_000517525.1 Limulus polyphemus
TATATATCCAAATTATTAGTAAAGTTTTTTTGTATATCCAAATTATTAGTAAAGTTTTTTGTATATCCAAATTATTAGTAAAGTTTTTTGTATATCCAAATTATTAATAAAGTTTTTTTGTATATCCAAATTATTAATAAAGTTTTTTGTATATCCAAATTATTATTTTTTTGTATATCCAAATTATTAGTAAAGTTTTTTGCATATCCGAAATTATTAGTAAAGTTTTTTTGCATATCCAAATTATTAGTAAAGTTTTTTTGCATATCCAAATTATTAGTAAAGTTTTTTTGCATATCCAAATTATTAGTAAAGTTTTTTGCATATCCAAATTATTAGTAAAGTTTTTTTATATATCCAAATTATTAGTAAAGTTTTTTTATATATCCAAATTATTAGTAAAGTTTTTTTATATATCCAAATTATTAGTAAAGTTTTTTTATATATCCAAATTATTAGTAAAGTTTTTTATATATCCAAATTATTAGTAAAGTTTTTTATATATCCAAATTATTAGTAAAGTTTTTTTTGTATATCCAAATTATTAATAAAGTTTTTTTGTATATCCAAATTATTAATAAAGTTTTTTTGTATATCCAGTCCGCGGGTCTTATGGACCAGAAAGTCTGGTTTCCTTCAGAAATCCCACCCCCTTGTCAGGTGGCTGAACTTAAACCAATCGGGTTGTTCGGCCTGTTCACGGGATGCTTGAATTGATGGTATGTGTGTGTT
>NW_013666273.1:359440-373118 GCF_000517525.1 Limulus polyphemus
TCATGTTAGAGTAATAATAACAATGTGAGTGTTTTTAGCAAACGTTTTACTTAGTAGCAGTTTCTTTTTAATGTAATAACCAACACTGTGTAAGAACAAAATGAAAAACTTGACACTTGAAAGGCGTAATATCGTGATGCAATTTTACTGCTAATGACGAACATGTTTGCGTACTGTAAAATTCGTGTATGTGCCAGTAATCGCAGTCTTTACCAGTACGATTGTACATTATAATGGCGTAGGATTATAATACAGCTATAAACGTTGTAAATATTTCATCAGCAGAATTAATTCCATGTATGAATTATAATTATAATTTACAACTCAGTTATTTGCAAGTATAATCTGGCGATCTCGTGAGCGAGCAAAACTTTGTGTAAAATCCGAAATGTTTTCTTTAACGTGATCGATCGATAAATGTATTGTCACTTCAACTATTTCAATATTTTTCATATACATGAACTTGATACGCAGTTTCAAAACGCGCGACAACGTGCTCTGGATCACTGGGTGATTATGTTAACGTGTGCAGCTGTTTTATAGATATCGGACATACGAGTTTAAGGCAGTGTATGGCTAGCAACTGAAACTTGCGTACGTTTTTGAACGTGTATTTGACTTGTGAGAAGTGTGTTCTTATTAAAGAATATTCCATTTTATTTCTATGTATTAAAAGTTGAAACAATAATCACAAATGTTAAAATATATAATGCTTGTGGTTTATTTAAATCAAAATTGATTGGTTTGCACTCGTAAAGAAATGGATGAACTCCTCTTCTTTGTGTATGTTCTGATAAAGTATCAACAATTCTAAAATAATATGACTGATCGTGTTGAAACTTTGCAAGATGACATTTAAGTAAGCAAACTGTGACTCCTTAACATAGAGCCTGTTTTATCTTTAGTAAGCAATACATAATAATGCTTTGCCATTTCAGCTATATATGCTGTGTTATGCGTCCATCTATTCAACGTAACTAAAATATATTCATATATTACACACTCGGAATAACCCACTATATATTTTTTGCGTCTTCTCGGATCTACCTATATTACACCAGGCTGAAATGTTTTTAATCTGTCAACTGCGGTTGACATTATATGATGCAAGCATTGTGCGCGGCAACATTTTGAATGGCCCTCCAGCAAACTTTCGCGGATCTTTACCTTTGAGGCAGATTTACATAAACCGTAAACGAAGGGTTAAAAGTCCTTGAAATCTACTCTGGTGTTTTGGAGGGAATACAATGTTAGCTTATATTTTTAGCACGTTTGCTGAAGAGTTTGCTGTGTTTAAGTGACAACTTGATTATCACCTGCTGTTATGAATGTTAGTTGTTATTTACAGGAACAATGATTTTTATCAAACTTCCAACTCTTTAATTATTCAAAGTACATTCCATATTTAGACGATATTTTATTTTTTAATTTCCATGTTGTTAAAGTGTTCTATAAAATTTACGGTTTAACCTCATTATTTAAAGATGATTGTGTCCTGTCTATAGTTTACCGTAAGTTGCGGTTAATTCAACGCGAAACTCTAGGTGTCGCTCGTTTTCCACGTGTAACCACTTTGAATACGTTCGCCGTTTTTTGCTTGTGAAGAAAAAATGAAGATGTAACATTCTATATGTGAGTTTTAATTCAGATTTTTTCCAGATCGGTAGGAATACTTAAATATTTTTGTAATGTAACTGAAACCTCTCCTTGTTTTCATACTTATACATAAAAAGTTTATCAATTAAGTTAAACTTAAATTTTAAGGGAAAAGATCTAATAGTTATAAACATTGAAAGAATAAAACCTAAGCCCTGAATTGAAATAATTATCATTAAAGCCCCAACTTCCAAATATTATATGTAGTAGTAGTAGTAGTACTAGTTCTGTATTGCGGCCTAAAAAATAAAAGTTAATTGATCATACTCATACATATCTTATTTTCGTTTTAACCATTCACCCCGCCGCAAGTCAGAGGGCTTGTAACGCTAAAAATCCGGTTTCGTTGCACACAGTTGGCGAAGCACAAATAACCTATTGTTGTGGTTAACAAAAAGTAACGTTAATGATGAAGCTGTTTATAGAGTAGTGAACAAGTGGAAGTCGGTGTTTATTCTATGAATCGATCCTTGCCAAAACTTGGCTCATTTACAACAAAATGAAAGATACTATTTGTCTTCGTCTCTGCCCATCTCTAGTTTGGGCAGAGTAGTTAGGGTGCTCGAATCGCAATCTGCGGGTCGCAGGTTCGAATCCCCGTCCCACCAAACTTGCTCGCCCTTTCAGCGTTATAAAGTGACGGTCAATCCCACTGTTTGTTGGTAATAGAGTAGTCCAAGAGTTGATGGTGGGTGGCGACGATTACGTGCCTCCCCTTTAGCCTTTAAATGCTAAATTAGAGACGGCTAGCGCAGGTAGCCTTCGTGTAACTTTTCGCGAAATTCGAAACAGAACACAGCTTAGTTTGAAATCTGTGCCTCATTTTTTTATTTTGTGATTAACGACTAGAGTTTATTGCTAGGTGTTTTATCCTGCCATGTAATCCATCAGCTCTTTAGAATAAACTTTGGCAGATTGGAGTATTCAGCCTCTTTTTTTATAGCCAGTATAACGCTAAATAATGAAATTATAATAACTTGTGAGTGAAAATACTTTCTCTCATAAAGTTCTTGTTAGAACTGATGTTGTTTTCTCCCGTTGGCGCTGTGATCGTTTGACGCACTATGGGACCAAATAGACTAGCGTACTGATTCTCCAGTTCTTCTGAATGAATAAAAAGTTTTAATTCAAGTAAGAATAATAATAAACTTGTTGTTTTTAAAATAGATAATACAATATTAATTCAACTCAAAAACCTGGTTCTAATGTGTAACGACTTAAATTAAAATTACAGTGGAACCACCAAGAGCCGGCTTGAGTAGCCCTGGTATTGGCCGAGAAGCCTATTCGGCAGTGGATGTTGTATATGTAGTGTGGTTTACATTACTGCATGCATCTTTATTTTCAATCATAACTTATAATACTTGGTGTGTCAAGTACGTTATATATTCTATGTACAGTTCTGACGACGCCTTTCGCCGATACCAGGGCTCATCGTACCTGCTGGGATACCATAAACATAGTGAATTAGTTGGAATAATAGTTGTTTTGCTATGAACTCTTAAAGTTACTGTGCTGTAATTTTTATTTACCTTTTTTTACTTTAATTTTTAAGGGACCCCAACATGTTATACTGACTTTCAGGTAGCTCACAAATGTTGTCCAAAACCAATAATGTATCCTTCCATTTCACAATTTTTCTTGAAGCCTATAATTTCAATGAATTAACTTTAGTTTTCTATGCGCTTTAAGGTTCATTTACTACTGATCTTTCGTAACTCTTGCCTGAAAATAGCTCGTTAACTGTTTTCTAATTGGCTTCAGTCTATTTTTTTTAACTTCCATTGTTTCATTCTTCAAGAAACTGTTGTATATATCTGACAAATTAATTAGTATATACTTTTGTAGAAGTTGCGTTTCATTACTAAACAAGAGCAATCATAGAGATCACCTACTCTCTCCCTGTTGCTGCTTTTCCAGATTTCATGCGTTTATACTAGATAACGTCAAATTTCACATTTCACCTTCGAAAACTCGGAAAATCCTTCTCAGATCCAGAATGATCAACGATCTGGCTCGTTTTTGTAATTTGATGAGAAGCCTCAACCTTAATTTACCCATGACGTTTGGTACAAATCCGATCACACTTTACAGAATTATTAACCCAAAACTACGAAATTGCCCTATCTCCCCATCATAAAAATTCTCCAAAGTAATCCGGGCCGAATTTGGAGAGGACTGTCCCACACTGACATCGGTCTATTAGTTTGCGAGATACGTGCGCGAAAACACCGGGCAACTGTAATTATTCTACTGACCTTTAACATTTATAGTGCGTAATTTTTCATTATTCGAACTTAAGGTCCTGGTGCAGCTCTTATTTGAAACTTGTATGATCACCTGTGTTTAAGTATTATCTGATAACAAAAAGAAACTGGAATATGTTTTTGGTACAAATGAAAACAAACAAGTCCTTCAACTTGATGTGTGCATTTTAGCTCTCCAACTTCTTTTGTTGTTAGCCTTTAGTTTCTGGAGGGTTGTTGGCACGTGTGGAACTTGTCACGCTGCTGCCTGGAGTCTGTGTGTCTCGAGAACAGTCAACTCCTCTTTAACTAGTAATTTGTTCAGGACATCTGCATTAAAAGAATAGCCTGTGTGTAGAAACGGGAATATAATACAAATGATTTCTTGGAGATAAAATTGAACCTTCGCTATTTTGTTCGACATAAAAGTGTAGAATAACTTGAATTTAGCATCCAATGTAAATTCACAGCCAGTTCACGAGGAAAGGTACCCATGTTTGTCCGACGTTGAAAATGTGATGAGTTGTGTTCTAAATATTTCCTTCCCAATCAAGAATAATGATATTACAACATAAGCCTCCTAATCCTAAGCCAACTTTAAGATTGAAACTCGGAATGACGTTGCCAAGTCACAGCACTGTTAGCACTGGCACAACACGACAAATAAGTTTTTAAAAAATGTGATTTGGGTAATTTAGTTTTCTTTCTTTCTATATATTCAAGTATCTTTGTAAAATAATATATTATGGGTTTAAATAATGGGTTGAATGCATACAGCTCCAGGACCATTAACGTTCAAATGCATGATACCAGCTCCCTAGGTGTCACTTGGAGTAGGGAGATGGATTTGGTTAGTATAATTAACATTTAAAACTTTGAAGATACGAGTACGTTTACACTGGATGGACTAATTGATGAGAAAATGGTGCGAAAACTGTTGTTTCTTACAAAGAGAGAATCAAGGGGTTTTTTAACATGGTGTGGCCGATGAGGCCCATAAACGTTTAGCTCGTGTAATTAAAGAAAGACAACCACGTGAGTGCAAACTTTCAATTTATTGGGAGAAGAGCTAGGTGACCGAACTGTTTGCTTAATAGAATAAGCAGCATCAGATATCTTTTCCAAATTGTCATCATAGCACTGCACAGGAAGGCGAGAATGTTGTAAACAGTGCAGAGCGGGATGGAGAAACTGGAATCAGTAATATGGCAACAAATTTGGAATGTTACACTAATGACATCATACTGCCAAATGAAGTTTTGCTAGTAATAACACTGCCGATTTGTCGCACACCGAGTTATATGTCTAGATGTAGCCAAAAACGTACAAAGATTACTCTATCTGAGCTTTTAGAGTTTTGTGTAAACCTCTGCAGTCATTTGGTTGGAAGCACACTCAC
Organism: Limulus polyphemus; assembly: GCF_000517525.1. Lineage (NCBI taxonomy): Eukaryota > Metazoa > Arthropoda > Merostomata > Xiphosura > Limulidae > Limulus > Limulus polyphemus. Next base: position 364,742 of record NW_013666273.1, read on the forward strand.
CTAGCATTGTGAATCGTACCCAAAAGACTACCAAGTTCGATCAAATGTCCCATTGCTTCGTAGCATAAATGAAACGACTGGTAAACTTACTGTGGAAGTCTAATGCATATTGGTAGAGGTCTCGAGAACGATATCTTTATGGCCAAATGGCACAACGAACTTTTCTTAATGCACTCTTTTTATCATATACCAATTTAATACTGATATAAACATAATATGTAACATATCAGTTTTTAAAAGTCGGACAAAACATGTAACACAAATTCCTTTTCTCACAAATGGACGGTTAAAATATTTTCATGAGCTATTTGGTGCATAATAACCTAAGTGTAATTCATAAGTAACTACTCAAAACAGAAAGTTTACAGTTGTGTTATTGTTTGAAATAATGTTTAACTAGCAGAGACCCGCAAAATATTTGCGTTCAATTAGTGTTTTTGTTGCAACAATAATTCTTTAAGTATAAGATTTCTAGAATAATACAAAAGAATTCTAATCGCAGACACAGAAATGTATAAATAAGGCTATTAAGCACTGCCGTATGGTCTGTATTTGATAACGAGGTAAATTAACAGTGTAACATGTGTGCGTTTTATTCGCTATAGTTTAGTTAGGGCTAAACTTTATCGTACTTAATACTATCAGTAAATAAAATTATAATGTTATTGTACCTCCTAATGGTAGACCTTTTTCAGAACTTCTATAAGTTTTTAATATGTTAGTATAAAATGTCTGCTAAAGTAAATTTACATCCGTTGAAATGAAGTGCGCAGATATGCGCATTTAGATAATAAGGTGCACGCACATTTTTAGGACAGACAAAATTGAGTATTATTATTGTAGTTTGTTTTGGATTTTAATAGGTGTTGATTTAAATAGCATGTAATTGCTTAATGATTAACGTAAGTTATTTAAGGTTCCTAAATTACACTTTGTAAAGATATTTCTAATATTGTTATTCTAGATAATTATGGTTTAGTTTGCCATTATCGTCGCATTCTTCCAGCTGATTTAATAAAATTGTGAATACAACACTATTAACACACAGATTTTTGTTACTGTAATTAGGCCCGTGGGATCCAATCTCATAAACTAATATGCTCGCCCTTTTAGCAATGGGAACGTTATAATGTGACGGTCAATTCCAATATTAGTTGGTATAGGGTAGCCCAACAGTCGGCTGTGGATGGTGTTGACTAATTGCCTTTCCTTTACGCTCTAGTCTATCACTTCAAAATCAGGGATGTTTATTGCAGATAGTCCTCTAGTAACTTTGTACAAAATTCAAAAACACGTTATAATTATCTTGTGATGGTGTGTAGCAGCTTCCACATAAAATATTTTAGAGGATATGATTTTCAATTAAAATTTATTTTTTATTTCCAGATAAATGTTGAGGGTAATATCGTTTTTATATGTTCTTGATTCAAGTTTATTGAGTAAAGATATTTTCATATGCTCAAGATTCAAGCAGGTTATCTTCTAGGATAATTCTGTCATGTATTGTAGGTTCCAGTATGTTATATAAGATAATTTTACTTCTACATTCGTTACATCGGGTTATCTTCTAGGATAACTTAGACTTACCTAGGTCCTTTCAAGTTTCTGTCATTCTACTAGGCTAATTAGCTGAAGTCAGTGTGCAAGTTACCTAGTGAATGTGACAGTGAAAGCTGTGTTGAAGTTAGCAGTATGGGCAAACCTGTGACGGTGACCGACTGAGTTAAATGTAAAGGTCATGAGTCAGTGCTCGAGAGTCTTCATGAGCAGTGGTCATGCTATTGTTACCCCAAACAGGTTTTCGTTTACGCCTCTGTAGCATATTATTTCTTGTTTATTTCATTTCCATGGTTTGATAAAAATCTATCGCTATTTGTAAAGATGTAAGTGTTAAGCAAATACCAATAACTCATTATAATGTAAAAAAAAAAAAAAATAGTAACACTAAGGTAAACCCATGCAGATGGAAAGGTTTATACGTTTAGATGAAAAAAATAAATTTTGTTTTATTATTGTAATAAAGCTAGAACCAAGGTAATTACTTAAATCTAGCATTTGTCAAAATATAAAACGGGGACAAAACGCGATATGTTTGTTTTCTCCAGGTAGACATTTTGAAGGATGTAGTTAAATTGGAGATTGCCTCCCAGTGGCACAGCGGGATGTCTGCGGACTTACAACGCTAGAAACCGGGTTTCGATACCCGTGGTGGGCAGAGCACAGATAGCCCTTGTGTAGCTTTGTGCATAATTAAATAACAAACAAACAAATTGAAGATTATGGTTAAATTTTAAAATCGGTTTTCTTAGTATTTGTTGAAGTCGCATTTAACTTCAAAAGGATTTCTACTGAATTTCAAAAATTCAAGATAATTTCAGCCGATTAATTAAGTAACCGTTTGCAGCCTTGATCGTCAGAGGCGAGACTAAAGTAATGATAAACTATTGAGACGAATCCACTCTAAAAAAATAACCCAGGTTACCCTAAAACCTTGCCAGAATTAGTTCTCACGTGGTCCATTACATTGAAATTACTGAACGTTAGTGAAACTTACGGAAAAAGACTGGGATCTGTACTAAGAAAACGTTGTTTCAACCAAGAATCATTTCTAGAATTGCAGTTTGAATACGGTCATATTGTATCTGAAGCGTTACATCGTGATAACATGCTGAAGTGTATGCGGGATTGATTTATATTATTTATTAGGGCGCGTTTCATTTCGGTCAAGTTTTACGCACTTAGCCCGCTTTCTGTGATCTCTACAAATGCTTTGCCATTCAGAAAGGTTTGTTCTCTTTATGTTGTTTTTGAGACAAACGTAAGTTCAATGAGACAGAAAGACAAAAGATGATACAAGTATTGTTATTGTTTCAATTTGGGCCCAGTTTTGTTATTTCAGAGTTAATAAGTGTGCAACCGGAACGTTATATACTGAGACACGAAAAACATTAATTGTTGTTTATGGCTTTCTTACGTTTGTATTTGGCACACATTCAAATGTATTAAAACCAACTTGCTCTACAGTTAAAATACATTTTCGCTCCTGTTGTCGTAGTAGTGGACATGAATCAAGAGGTGAAGGAGAAACTGTAGCACGTGGTTATTTTATTTTATTTTTTAAATCGAAGACTTGAAGGAATAAGACAAGATCTACTTACACAGAGGGTGGGGTGAGGGTTGGCCCTGTGGTAGAAAAGGTGAGCCAGGCTTGAATCTATACATCCCACAGAATATTTACAGTACTTTAAGCTGTGGTTACGTTTTAAGAGTAACTGTTAATTTTTTACCTTGGATGATGGGTCGTATAGTGCTCCTCACTGACTACGCTAGCTTGTCAATAAAAATACAAAGTCACAGAGAGAGAGAGAAAACTTGCTATGTTCTAACCTGTACTAACTTTTGCATCATTCCTAATACACCATCTGTTTAACATTCCATTATTTAAAGTAATTACTGATTAACGGAAGTGTAAATACCAAACAATTAAATATTACGGGTCCACAATGTAATAAAGCTAGCCTTTGGAAACGAATTTATATAGCTGTGAAAACTTCGTCAAAAAGTGGTGTATGGGATTTTGTGGCTAAATGATATTTGAATTAATATTCCCGAGTAGATACGATGTGCCTGATACAGTTACAGGTATCGTTTCATTGTTAATGTATATCTAGCTTATTCTGTATTGAGAAATTTCGTGGAACGTGAATGCTGGTTTTGTCGTTGTTTGATGTATAAAAAAAAATGTTGTAGTAAGTACAATTGTCTCACTAGCACAAGTAGGGATAAACATTGACTTTCGAATAAACGTATGCTGTACCTCTGTTGTCATAGCAACGTCTACCTCCTGGATTCAACTTGTTGCGTCTTTAATATCGAGCTGTCTCTGACATGCTTTGATGAATCATTGGAAGCGTTTTTGGTGTAGTTGTGATGTAGAGGTACCTGCTAAGTCACTTGTGTACAATCCGAAAGTCTTTTTTTTTACATCTAAATTACAAAGATTTGTACTGATTTTTCTTTAGTATGCTTGTATTATCACGTGACGACTTGATCTGTATAGTGAATATAAATTATAGTGAAGTAAATCGATACTAATAGTATTTTTATCATGAAGGACGTGTGCTGTAAAAACTCGTAACTCATTTGATACATTGAATATCTATTATTATTAATTTTCTAGCGAACCTGTACATGCATGTCTGACATAATACTAGTTCTCTGGATCTTGGTGCAAAGTTTGGGACTTCACTTAACTGGCTAAGGGTAAAAGTTGTCGGTTATTTAAATTGGTCAGAGAAAAGTAACTTCTTTTGGTAAAATGGTTTCTAAATTTTTTGCTTCGTGTGGAAGAGGCCATGCTCGCTTATACCAGTTAACCATAAGCTACAGTGGAGAATGTTTTTCGTATAGACTACTGTAAATGTTTAGTATTGATAATAATTTCAGCTGTAACACTCGAAGATAGCTAGAAAGATATTCTTTTAACGTTCACTTGTAAATATCACAATATTATAGTGTTATAGTGAGTTGTTTTATTGAATGGTGAATCATAAATCATATATTGAATAAAGTTCCTTATGATTTTGCTATTGCGATGCTACTAAGCCTACTATTAGTGTTAATATTAGGAGTCGTGGCTTTCAGAACTACGTGAATAATGTAATGTTGTAACTAGAGATTCTCGCCAGTTAGAATCCTTGGTGCAGAAGGTTGTTAAACTACAGGATCATTTACCTGTAAAATCATGTACGAGATACTGAGAACTTCAGCTTGCAAAACTTGTTTCCAGTGGTCGTTACACCTCCATATCATGAACAAACGGTATTTAAGTAATCCTGGACAACCAAGCAAACAGGCGTTGCTGGTGGCGTCGTATTTGTACAAAATGTGTATACAAGGCCGGGTGCATATAATATATAACACATTTGTAAATATTTCTGTGTAAAAAAACAAAAAAAAACGTGGTTTTACATTAGGATATCTTCGTACATTGTTTCTGTAGACATACGAAGTATTTTGTAATCGGACGTGAATTTTACGATCGGGATGCCGCTAGTGCAAAGCTAAGCCTGTTCTCATCCCCATTCCTTGCTAACCTTTGCTGCTTCATTTTATCCCACTTTTCTGTTTCACCCTTTCGTCATTGCATTAAAATAACTTAATGACATAAATTGCTTAAGCAAATATAATTGTTTTTACTGTTGTTGTTTTTTAACAGCAGGAAAGTGATGCTACAGTACCTAGGAGAACAAATATTGTCACGCTAATAACCTCATGTAGTGTGTCGTTTTCAGGATTGATTCCTCTGCTTTATAGATTGATACTATTGATTCATAGATCTCTGATTAGCTTAATTCTCTTGTGGATGATGTAAATAATAGCTCAACCAAAGTTCTGGTTGGTTGAGCCCATTGCTTGTGTGGTTCTGAATGTAAAATACCAATTATTCTCCTTGTTCGCTGTTAATATAGTTCTTGTGTAATCCGCGCGTGATTGGCCCGCCTGAAGTAGTTGGACCTGTTTGAACTAAGTAATTCTAAGATCGGTTGCAGACATTAAAAAAAAAAATGTAAAGCGTTCAGGAATGAAAATCAATTTAAATAATTCACCATCACCAAAGGCGAGAAAAAATGCTTGATCGGCTATAAGACACTAGTAGTTTTTGTTTTGTTTTTGTCGATATTCGTGAGAAGTAATTACCTTGTCTTTTGTGACAACAAATTCTAGTGATTTGTTTTACTGAGGTAAAGTTCGTCTTGATATGGAATAGCCGGTTATAGTTAAATAGCAATAAGAAAGTTTAATATACACAGAAGCGATAGTTGTAAGAAAAAGAAAGGTAGGTATATAACATCTAAACTTTTATCTTTATGGAAGAGATTTATTGAAAAACATTTAATACAACACAACGAGAAATATACAGCTTGTGTATTTTTCGTTAGACATACATACCCAGAATGTTTGTTTTTTTTTCGATTTCCGGTAATATTTTATTCAACTGAAAAGTGGTTAAAACGAACAAATAGTTTTGTAGGTACTATTCTATACTATACTACAAGGTTAGATAGTGAAATTACTTATTTTTTGACATCTTTTCAGCATTGTTCTGTCAATTTTATGAATATAGTTTGTTTTATTTATCAGGAATGAAGTGTCATCAATGCCTTGAGGTAACTATTTAGTACAGGAGGTTAATCACAATATTTAAGAATGGTGCTTCGGGTCCCGCGACCTCTTTCGTTGTTGTGCCTACTAGTCTAATAGCCGTGACGTAGAACTTCTTTTTAACACCGCAATTTACATTGCATGCTTATGCGGAAGACTAGTGAGGGTTTTAGGTTTATGCGGAAGACTAGTGAGGGTTTTAGGTTTATGCGGAAGACTAGCGAGGGTTTTAGGCTTATGCGGAAGACTAGCGAGGGTTTTAGACCACACATTTTAACAAACCTTTTACGGTATCCATGGGCGTCGAAGACCGTGTTTAAGTAGAGTAATTATACAGGGTCTACGTGTAACCTAATGGTTAGTACACCGGGTTGATTGAAGGTTCAAGCGAGAAGTAATGAACATGCTTCGCACTCTAAACAGTAGGCACGATATAAAAGTAACAGTCAATCCTGATATTCAGTTCAAAGTGTCAGAGATATCCCTAGTGGTGGTGTGTGATGCTGACTGCTTGTCCTCCCTCTGATCAGTAGTTCAAAATTGGGACCCTAGGGATCTCTTACGTGGTCATTAAGCCCACTTACACTTAAGGTGTCGTTGCAGTCGAAAAAGCTAATTCCAAAACACACAAAGACACCTTGGAGCTGCTTTGGAGTACTTAGCAGGCTGCAAGCATGTGGTCAAGAGGGATTGCGATGATTCTACTTTGTTGGCTTTCTCTTTTCACGAAAATAGTCGTTGATTTTTGAAGTGTGCCTGCAAGCTTGTGAGTCGTCGTCGTCAACTTTTCATTTATTTTCTTGTTAATGGCACCAGGAAATATCCCCAGCTTCATTGCAGTGGCTGTTTGTATGGATATGATTGGCTTAATTAAGGTGTGGTTTCGGAACCATATCGTGAACACTGCTAGTTTTATTGCTTTTGTGGAGAACGTTGAAAACTATAATTTTCAAAATTTTGTGTCACTTGGCATTTCGTACATTTAAAATCTTGTTGTATGGCTATTACCTTTCTGAAAGGACTGTCACGTTCTATAAATTTTTCCACGATGACATAACTGTCTTTATAGTTATGAATTTTCCATGAACGATATGTCTAAACGCAAGCCTAATATTATATTAGCATATGCACATCGTTCTTATAAACTGCGACCTATCGATATATCAATTTATACATGCCGTATGTGAATAGAATTACAATAGATTAATGAGAAGTGTCAAAAGCATCGTGTGTTGTTATACTCGATACTAGATGGCGCCACCGGAGTCTGCATCTCTGATGAAGACCATTTTGTGTTAATATTTAATAACAAAGTAGGTTTGTTTACTAGAATAAACTAACCCAATATATTTCAGGAAACTGTCGTCTTTGCTGTAACTTTTTTAATATCATGAAATGAAGAAACTAAATGAAAAATTCAGTGCATGGCCTCATTTAGTTACTTGAAGTACGTTTTTTTCTTTAAGTCTTTGTAAAATGCAGTTTGTATAGCACTAGAAAGAGAAATAACTTTTCTTTCACCACTTCTTCCACATTGTTGCCGCGTTGTTTTGCTAAATATTATAACAGAAAAATGTCATTCTCAGTATATTTTATTTTACGCCCATCTTGTGCTCTTATAGCTTATGGAACAGGATTTAATTTTTAATTTTGTCATGCATGATTGTGTGGTTAAGACTGTTACAAATGATGACGTAAGCGTTAAAGAAACAGAACCTCTTCGTATATGCAATTAATCTTGATAAGGAAGACTGAGTGTTGCCAGTTCTATATACTTCGTTAACCTTGGATCCTACATGGTTGCCTGGCGACGTATGACCGTCATTTTTTACTGCAATAGACTGGTAAATTGGCGACATCCTGTCTGGGTGATATTAACCTTTCATGTGTTTAGGGAATTCACTGAAATAGGTAATATAAAAAGTCTGCATTGTAAGTGGTAGTAATCTGAAAAGATGGGTAGGAAAGTTATTGGTACAAAAGGGAACTACGTGCACAGCCAAATTCGGATAAGTCTGTAAAATAAGATTCCACATTATGAAATTTTTAGCTGCGAGAAATTGTTTATTAGCACGTTAACACTGTGTTATCACGTGTGATTCACACTACATAATGCCTGCATATCATATGTGATACAAAGCCACATTTATTTGATATACAGCTAATGCTCGTGAACATGACAATAGGAACTGGTTGTTTAATTCAACTTATA
>NW_013666273.1:373975-375525 GCF_000517525.1 Limulus polyphemus
CACATACTTACTTCCATTGAAATTAACAAATCGCATGTGAAAAGTAGAATCAAATAAAATATACAAATGCTATAATTAGCCCCCCCCCCCCCAATTTGCAGTTTGCAAAGCCCACGGGGGGGTTAAATAGGGGCAATATGGTATTGCATTAAAATACAATGGTGATCTTTTATTTTCTGTTTCTGTTCTGTATGTTCAAGAACATTTTTTAAGTTTTTCATCTTATAAATAATCTTAACATAAAAATATTTATGATATATTTAAAATTGGTAAAATTTGGAGTTACGTGTCTTAAATATCTAGATCCTCAAAAAACTACTGTATTGGCGTTATCAGTCAAAACGGAAATTACGTCATGCTAAAATCACAGTTCCCAACATAAAAATAATTTTGGTATTTCCGGCTATACGTAATGCAACTTTCCGTTTAAAACATCACAAAACGGAAAGACGTGTATATATATCCATATAATCTGTTTGGAACTATACTTCGTTTGAAGTTGTTTGGTATGAATGCTATTTAATTAAAATACTGATATTATTTTAACACCGCTGCAAAGCAGATGTTTTTATCATTTGGAAACAGTGTGTGGAAATGCAATAGCTAGAACATATCATACATAGATGATAAGCGTTTCATTTACCCACCAACTTAGTGATCTGGCTCACAGGACTTTTCTCTGTTATGATAAGTCAAAACTTGCTAAGAAGCCGGGATGTTAGATGCAATATTCTAGAACGACGTACTGTGTATGGTTGCCAGACTTTCCAAGAACCTAAACCATTCGATACCCGTAAAAGGGTTTGCAGACGGTATGTTTACACAAGAGAACATGCGTCTAGAGTGAATGTTTATTTATCGCTAGCTTAACTCGGACCTTTTGGAAAACCCTATTTTTATTCGGGCTCTGTTCATGTTATAGAGACAAGTCCTCCCCGCCCCCTGGTGATCCAGACTGACAGCAGTAACTACGCTCAGAACTCTTTAAGCATGTGAAATTAAAAGTATATTTTTGTCGCTTCCATATTGAGTATATAAAATAATGTGTTCATAATATAACTCGTTTTAAGTACTTTTTTCTAAGACGTGGGGTTTTATTTTAACATACACATTTTTCCTATCATACTAGCTTTAAAAAATCATTGTAATTTAGAGAGGTCGCGGGACCTTAGGTACATGCTAGCTTGTTTACTTAATGATCAAAATATACTGCAGTGACCTGAAGAATCAGTTTGTAAAGTTATCAGTAAGTTCCAGACTACAAGACCTGAATGAAATCAGTGTTCCATATACACTTTATAATAACAACCAAACCACATGGTTTTCATCTACGTCAGTAATCAACAGTTGATTGTATGCAAGTAGGAGCTTCCCCAAATACACCAAAGAAAAGATAATGCAGTCTTGGACATCCTGTGTTTAGTTTTTTTTTTTTTTTTTTCATCTGTAACGTGTTCATACTTATTGAGATAATCATAGAAAGCGGTTTAACTTTCAGATTACTCGTATGTTTTGTATATCATTCCTTTATTTTTGTACCTGTTAAAACT
>NW_013666273.1:375930-381860 GCF_000517525.1 Limulus polyphemus
CATAAACATAGAGAAATTCGTTTAGAAACCGAGAATGTGAATTTGATTGGTAGTTCTTGGGGTAAAAGTGAATTTTGGTGTCTTTACCAAAATTCAAGCTGGGGGGGGGCGAAAACGGAGTGTAACCAGTATTCACTAACGCTTCAGAAATTGTAGTTAGTAAAATATAAATTTTGTGTGGGTATCGTACCCTTAACTATTATCATTTCACTTTTACACATTAAGATGATTTCTGTTTACTTTCGGTTTCCCTTGCACCTCGTGATGTCGTTCCTTCTCTATTTAATATATACAGGTGGGCGTTACACACATAATTTCATAATGGCTGCCAGCTTGTGAGTTGATGCATCAAGTTTGTACTATGTATGTAGCGCTAATCACACGAGGTATTCGTTTTTACAAACCAGCTGACTTTTCCTTGAGCGTGTGCTCCTTACGTATACATTAGTGATAAACATACAGAGAAATATATATATATATATATATATAAGGTTACTTGAATAAGAAACTAAAACTGTGTTTCAGTAACACTAACATGTCCAAGAAGGAGACTGAAGTGCGGATCACTTAATAATTACTGGTAGCCTATTCAGTATTGTTTATTGTTTGTAATTACTTTTACTGTAAACAGGATACACCTAAAACAGAATAACGCCTCTATGACTTGCTCTGTTTTCTCTCTCTCTCTCCCCACCCCATCCAAAAAAAAGTGATTATTACTATATTTGTGCATAGTCTGCTTTGTTTAGATTCATCTATTATGGTCGACGCAACTGGCACCACCTTATTGTAATAATGTAGTGTGTACGTGTAAGCATAATCTTGAAAGGATGGGAAAGTTAAAAAAGAAATCTTAACCATACTAACTACAACGACTGTTACTGTTGGAACGAAGTTTCTAGTGTCAATGTGAGTAAAAGAGGTTATGTGACGTCATTGTAACGTAAGTTAACGTGCTTAAGGCCTGTACTGTAAATACAGTGATTCTACGATTAGCAACCGTATACTACTGTAGAGTAGCATTGCTTCATCAATTTTTTCTTCTTTTTAGAATTGTAATAAAGAGTGACCTTATGTAACAGGTTCTGTATTGTGTGATGTTATTGTCAGTTAAGTATTTTGTAGTCGTATATTGAGCACTCTTGTTTGCGGTGTTCATGTGGAACACTTAGTGTGGATTATCTTACTCCTGTACTGCGGTAATGTGCATATTGCTCTGATGCAGAAACGCCTAAGCTGACAAAGAAAGGAACTTCAGTATGCCTCAAAAATGCAACAAAATAACATTTGACTGTAGTATGTTTTTTTATCAAATTACTTACACTCAATGCCATGGTACTGATTTAATTACACTACATACTAACAGTTTTAACCTTGAGGATTTATCAAATTTTATGAGTTCTGTCATGGAAGAAGATACCCCCATGTGCAGTAAAATGACCCCCCCCCAAAAAAAATAGAAGAGCAAAAGTGTAATTTCAACTTCTGATGATTTATAGTTTATAGTGAGCTATTTTAAAGGATTGTGTAAACATCGTGCAGTATAATTTTGGGTCTAATGAATTAATTTGCTTAGTTTGAAAGAAAATGTTTCAGCATGTTGCACTTGATTCCAGAAGACTGTAACCTTGTCGTACAGCATACATAACTCTTTTGCTTGAATGTTGAACAGCCCTGGTATTGGGCAAAAGGCCACATCAGCACTGGTTATAGCATATAGTAGTGTGGTTGACATATTATACAAACATCTTTAATTTTTGCTTGGTTGATTGCAGATTTGTACAAATACACACTGAGATTCATAGACTGTTTTTATTGTGCGAAATCCGTACCACCTCATAGTTCTAAACATGGCACCAATGGCAACCACTTGCAAATGCAGACCTGATATGTTATTCTGATTATACAGAAGTTGCATATGTTATATTAAAACAGATTTGGAGCCTTATCATGTTTGGTTGTGCTCTATCTGACGACTGTGCAACATAGGTTCTATTGGGAAAAGGCTCCATTATAAGACTGTCATATACAAAGTACACTACTCCTCCCTGTTTGCTTTCCATATGTATAGGAGATATAGAGTAGATAACATATTATTATACACTTTACTTTCATGCAGAAGTTTCAAAGAATAACTAATCAAATATTCACGACCTTCCTTGATTGCTGAATTAATTAACAATTGTGTACATTGGTGCCAGAAGCATAACCTGGAGGGTAAGGCCAAAATTGGAAATGAATTAAACTTCTCTGAAATGTGATATTCTCAGCTTAAATCGATTTCTCAAAGAGTGTTAGATAGATCCATTTTATAATGGGTGAACTGACATGAACACACCATAAATTATTCACACAAGTGCTGAAAGTCTGGACTTAAATGGGGCCAAAAGAGCCTTCCTTCCATCATTTGTTAACATGTGTGCAAGTAATACTTTGGTGCCTTCCATCTTTGTGTTATGAAAAATCTGGAAAATATCTTGCCTTGTATCTCTTGAGAATACTAGATGCAGCACAGTCTGAAAAACAATGTTCAGTGCTTTATAGTGATGGTAAAGCACACCTTTCTCCACTCATAACTGACCATACAAATGTCACAGGTTAAGTATGTCCTTTCTAAGTTCCCCTATTTCTGCTGGCAGGGCTTTACTTTGCTGCACAACAAGGAGTACCATGGCTAGACCTGGGTCCTTCAGTTGCTCTTCTTAGAGCTCCCAAAGTGCTAATTGTGATATCCCTTTGCAAGTGAAATCTACTAAATGTCTTGACATTACTATGGCAGAAATGGTCTACATGATAAGGACATTCCATATGGCAAAATGATTCATCTGCATATCCATATTGCAGGCCTGGGCAATGAACTATGACAAAAGTTATATTCTTGCAACTTTTGATATTGTTTTGGGATTTTTAAAGTCCATTAACCATTTCAGCAAAGTGTGATCCACCTAAATTGTGAACCTCCTATCATACAAATAGTAGCAATTGTGTTTTACAGACTAAACTAAAACTGCAAGCAGTACTTTCTTGTCATACAATATCTGCATTCGTGAACCATGAGTATATGACTAGAGTACATAATTAAATGTTCTGCTTCATTCTGCAACTGCAGTAACACTTACTTCAATTCCCTTATCACTGACATTGGTGTTCAATAGGAATTTTCTGTCTTGTCATATATATGACAACACTAAATATTTCACCAAACCAAGCTTTAGGGATTGGTGCTTGGGCATTCTTTGCTCCATGCAGTGTGCATCTCAATGTCAGGGACAGCAGACAATGGTGCTGTTCCCTTATAGAATTTGGCTACAAACCATTGATAACATGATGCAAAACTGAGGAAACTGCAGGCTTATTGCTTGGGCACATGTTTATGCCAGTCTGTTATTGCTCTTATCTTAGCAGGATCTATGGAGACTTCATCTCTACCAGCAATATGAGTGAGACACTCCACTTTTGTCTACATGAACACCCATTTTCCTGTTTTCAATTTCAAACCTGCATTATTTATCCCCTGGAATACCATTCAAAGCTGCAAATTCAAATGTGTGACTAAATACCAAACATAGTTGGTGTAGACCAGGTATCTTTCCCATTGCAGCCTCTCTTTTTTTCAGTGTAAGCTCCATTCTTCTTTTGAAAGAGAAGGGCATGTTACACAGGCCAAATGGCTTGATGTGGAACTCACAAGCCATCTTTTCTGATAAAAGCATTTTTAGGTCTGCTTTCATCATCCAACTTGATATGACAGTATCCATATGCCAGATCTAAAATGTTGAACCTAGGGAAACGTTTCAAAGCTTCCAGACATTCATCTGTTCACATCAAAGGGAAGGCATCAATCTGAGTTACCATGCTCACCCATTTAAGACCAACAGAGAGTCTTGTGTACCTTCCTTCTTGATAGTCACTACTGGGGATGATCAAGCATACCCAAAAGGTTGTATGATTTCCCTTCAACATCTGCCATATTTCATTGCTGGCCACATCCCTAATATTCCAGGTAAGTCACCATGATGGTTGCTTTATCAGAGGTGTGTTGCCATTGGTATACTAAACCAACAAGTTGCTTTTGATGTGTTGGTCTAGATTGTTTGCACAATCCTTAGTCAATTATCTCATATGTGTTAGTAGCCACTGTGCAATGAATGGAACTCTAACATTATCACTAGCCTTGGTTACTTCCACTTCACTTACCACACCTATGGTCATTGTGGCATAAAGCTGGATAGCTGATTACCTATAATAATGGAACAACAATTGTACTTCTTCCTACTTAAACAAATAACTGTCAATCTAATTCTTCCTGCTTTTTGCACAGGAAATAATTCATTTAATGCATGGCTTCTATAATAACATTAAATGTTACTGATGCACTAGACTTTAGCCATAGTATAAAATGGAACACCTCTTGTGTATACAAAGGTATGCACTCATGTAATTCATTGTTTCTTGGCCTGAGATGGATGATGTCTGATAACTCTCCCACAGGACATCTATTCAGTTGCCAAGGAAAAATTGACTGATTATTTCTGCAGTACATCCATCACAAGAATGCCAATGCTATATCTAAGGTTGGAAATGACTATTTTCATTCTATGAGTATTGTTTCCTGGACACAGTCTGAGATATACTTGCATCTACTGAGCCTAAAGATTTATAATGCTTAAAACTGAGTTTTGATATCCATGAGGGCACAGCACAGATGGCCCATTGTTTAACTTTGCTTGACAACAAACAAACAAAGCATATAGTCTATTTCCATTCAACAAGTGGTTGTCTCACTTGGAGGGCTTAATACATTGCAAAATCTACTGGTGTTCTCTCTGCTCCTTTGTCAAGCAGAAACTCAACCTCTCTTCCTTTTACTGTGATATGCACATATCAAGCTCCATCCAGCCCTGAGAGGCTTGGGTTGACCACTAAACCCTGTAGTGCATGTTGTAATGCAAGCTATTGGCTGTGCTCCTCCCAGTTGATTTTAACGCCCAATTTGGGCTCCAATAATTTCCAGAACTTTGATGGCAGTATTTCCCACTGTTGGTTCTTCTATACATGCTTAGCCATTGATTGAAGCCTATATCCTAACATACTTTGCCTCTCTGTAAAATATTGGAACTGATAGCCTTGCCTATCCTGCTGCTCAGTAAGGTATGTGTTCTGTTAGTTCTCTATCGATCAAAGACAAAGTGCTGTGTCTGCACTTGTTTTGGACTCTGAATGGTTGCCTTTTATTGGAGATATGAATTGATTAACAAATTTTCTTCCATCAATTTCTTCCCGTCATTCAACTTACTGAAGATCCGATATAGACCATTTAAATCTAACATTTCTTACTTAATGGGAAGTGTCAGGTTTACTCATAATGATTTGTTATCTGCATGACTGATCATTCTCATTCAACATAGGGAAGCCATAATGTTGAGATATCGCCAGTAAAAACACTGCTGTTGTCTACATTTTTGCACAACGTCCAGTGTTACAGAAATCTCCCACACGGATAGAACAGGTATTATCTCCAGAAAATAAGAAAAAACAAGCACTTAAGGACATGACCTTCTGTTTGTTACCTTAATCTTTTTTATGTGTTCATCTATTTAACCTCTCTCTCACTCCAAAGCCAAATTGCGGTTATTTTTTATTAGATAAGAAAAAATCTCGACTTAGTTTCGTTGCTCTAGATGAAGGCAACAACGAGTACAGTAGCGTCGTTTACATTAAATCCTTTCTGGATTGATCTTGGCTCACAGGACTTTTCTCTGTTATGATAAGTCAAAACTTGCTAAGAAGCCAGGATGTTAGATGCAATATTCTAGAACGACGTACTGTGTATGGTTGCCAGACTTTGATCTTTTTAGAGTATAGTGATAGTATTGTTACGTCTCCGTTTGTTAATTAACTTCCCGTAACTTCGTTCCGACGAAACTTTA
>NW_013666273.1:382779-387520 GCF_000517525.1 Limulus polyphemus
AACGAACGTTAACTTCAACAATACTTCTCTCTCTGACAGCAGTTCAATTATTCATTACCTGCACACACATTACATTCTGTTTCCGTCACATTGTCACCCTCTTTTATATACCAGTCTACCCTCTATCTAGTAAATACTAGAGCATTCGCCAAAGTACAGGATAGTTCTAGAAAGTAGAGGGCGCCACACCAGTCACTTGACCTCGATGACGCAACAGTATCATCTGGTATATTGTGAAGAAATCGCTTTATTTGATGTATTAATGCAGTAGAAATATAATGCATAGTTAATTATAATCTTCCAGTACGGACATATATTCCCCTAGGCATTATTTTCAAATTGTACAGCAAGTTATATAAATGATTTGAAATTACACCTTCGTGTAATAAACATATCTTTTTAGCGTATTTTTTTTGATAAATATAATCTGATTCGTTTGTAAATGTTGTCGAAGAAGTTTGTAGGTGTCTGTTTTTGGTTGTAGTTTTGGCCATAAGGAGGAGCAGGTACACAATGGACCTCTACCTTCCTCCTTTGTTGTTGTTTAGTTACTTGGGTATGTCCAACGAAATTCAGTATACCTATATTTCTCTCACTCTTGGCGGGAAAGCAAGCATTTAATATCATTGAGGGTGTGTATGCGCTAGTGACGGTAGGCCTATTTACAACCTGGCTAAATAACTAGTTTGCGTTGAAAGCCTGTGAACGAGACTAACTGCCTTTCAGAAAGCAGCAGCACTGTCCAAGCACGGTTTCCGTGTTCCTATTCTCGTAACTTTGACGTTTTTGCCCAAGTGACGCCTATGATATCAGTAGGCGCGCTGTGGTCTCATTCGTATTTTCGTGTCTATTCTACTGTGACGCTTGATGCTGCTTCTCTGTCTCATCTCGTCTAATCTTTCTCTGATTTTCTGTCTTGTTCATAAACCCATTCACGGCGAGTCTAAACATCATCATTGTTAGAACATATTGACCAAATACAAGTTACTAAACCGGCGTCAATAACGTATCGAAAGATCTGAGTGAGAACGACCGAATCCTTTCCCTCCTCACACACGTAGAGTAGTAACATTACCGATTGACACCTCTAACCAGATGGTAAGCATAACTTCAATTTTTATAGTCACGTAATGAATGCTGACCCCTTTAGTTAAAGATATAATTTGAACGTGAGAAGCGACTCAGGTGAATTCTATATAGTTATCACTATTTATTTGTTTAAATTTTGTAACGTTATCCCAAGAGTGCTTAAAAGCAACTTTTATATTTATGTATACCTGTAAATAGGATGTAAAGATATTTAAATTAAATACGAGGCATATCTCTACTCAAGTCCATAATTGTTGTCTGGCGCCAGTTTCGAAAAACTAGGTCAAGTCGCATGTACAGAAGCTGGTCTTGAAAAGTTCGCTGATAACTTCCTTGGATCGTTGAAGGCACCTTTCTCTCTATGGTTACTGAAGCTACTTTATTTTAGTGAATGGGTCGAGCGTCTAGTTCCCTGTTCAAAGTAAATAATGGTACAATATGCATTGTTTTTGCCTTATTCTGGCTGCAAAACTTGCTGAGTTTTTAATTTTTCAAACGCTATGATCATATGAAAACTGAAATTGTTGCCTATAAGTGCCGTTTAATATTCGTATTATCCGCAATGGCTTTGTTTTGTTTTATGTGAAAATGTTTCTACTTTTTTTCTCTAAGTAACTGATACATCACGACTGTTGAATTATTTCTAATATATTGACATTGCTCTGTAGTATATCTTTCTAAACGGTTTACCACGAAAGGCTAAAATTAACGTATTGTATGAGTTGTGAATTTTGTGTTTTAATATATATTCAGCACGGATACTGACTTCAACTTAGAAGACGACTGGTTTAGCAAATATAGCTCGTCAGTTTAGCCAAATCGTTAGCAGGAAAGATCGTGGATTGTTATTTAACTTGTCCTTAAGTGAAGTTACCAAGTTACCCTATAAAATTGAGTGATTTTTGCATTGTGTACAGACCGATCATTCATACTTTTAACACAGCTAACTTGCCACTGTTCGTTTCCTAGTTATGTTATTCCACTTTTTGATACAATATGATGTGTATGCTACGTAATGACATACACAGAAGAGATGAACCGGAGACTGATTACTATATTATAAAATAATGCAGCGTTTTCCAAACTTTTGTCATCCACGCCCCGCCCCCTTAATAAATATTATTTCTTGCGCATCTATTTTTTAAATGAGATTGAGTTAAGTGACGATATATAATACACGTATACACATTGTAATACCATATGTCTGTGGTAGCAGTTAGACTTGTGTCCAGTTATACAGTTAATATTTCGTTTGTTGAACTTATTTTCAATTTTAGGAATATGTGCTGTAGTTCGTGTACGGATTACTTTGGAGTTGGGCTTTTTTTTATTGAAGGTGGTGTCTGGTCAGACTGTATCAGTAAAGTAAAAGGCAGTGTGACTAGAAATGGTACTTTAACTTGATGTATAATAACATTGGCTTTACGTCCACCACCAACCCACTATAGATGGAAATCCAGTATGGCCTGTTAATTAAAATTGGCTGTAGAGGAAATTTTTTTTAAATGCACTATAAAATGGTGTATGAAATGAAGCAGTTGAGCTTAAATACATGTGTGTGTGCTGCTCTTATTCTGAGCAACTTTTATGTGTATTTCTTAAAACGCAGAACCTGTCTTTCCTATTTCTACCGTCAGGCGTGGTTTAGGGCTTGATTGTTGAAACCTGTAGAGTTGTCAAATCTAGTCTGATTTATTAATAGTTTGTTTGTTGCAAAGAAAATAGATACTTCCATGCTTTGCAAGTGCATGCCTGATAATAACATTTGTAAACGAGACAGTCATGACTAGAAAAACTAGCTTTATTAATAAGTGAAAAAGTCGGGCACTGATTTGGAGGTTTCATGGTTACCTTGGTAACCAGCCAGCTCTATGCTTTGCAGTAACTAAATTCCTGTGACCTTTATTGTGTAGCGTTCACCATACAGTCTGTTTTCTAAGGCTGCTAGATGTTAAATACGTTTTGATGGCTTAAAATATTACTTCTCACAAAGGGAAAAAAAAAATGAAGCATAAATCTGTCTTAAGATTTCCACATACGCTTACGTGCATGTGTTTTGGGAATGTCACTGAACCATGTTAACAAATAGATGACTCCAATATTATCAGCTTCATTTTGCATATACCTAAACTAATATCAGTTGCCTGAAAGTTATATAAAAGCGTGAAACAAAGAGCAACAAAATATAAACGGATTGAAATCTCAGAAACAAATTGTACCGATTTATTCTCTTTGTTAAATTTTGCTTTTTCAAGAGAAACGTAATATCTGTATTCTGTAGGATCTGAATTGTATCGTTTAGTCCATTGGTAACTAAACTTTGTTGAACTCCACAGATTTTACGCGTATTTGTTTTTCATTTAGGAACAATTGATAAGGCATTTCATTATTAAGAACATCATTTGTAAAGTAACTAATAAAAATATAAAACAGATATGTAAAAATCGTTTTGAAAAAATACGTTGGGTTGCTTCAAAAAATATTTATGTTTTAATTGGATTTCTTGGGATATAAGTAAATATTTGCCCAAATGATTTACTCATAACAGATTTGGCCATGATCAAACGAAGAATAATAGGATTTTATTTATAACTAAGTGATACGTTATCTTGGAAAGTAATATATTAAAGCAGACTGATACGCATGTCTGTGTATATAAGTAACGTTATCATATAGCGTCCATGTTGCAAATGCATTTTATGCCATATTTAAAGCCTTAAATTAAACAAAGCCATGATGATCTCAGTCCGTGTTGTTGTGAGGCGGTCACGGTATGCTAAATCATGAACCAGCTGTATGTGCTCAAACGTGACGTCATCGTCATGAACTTAATGAGTGTAACCAGAGTGAAGTTCCGGGAAATGGGCAGTTAAGTTGTGGGGCAGGTGGTGCAAGAGAGGGGGGGAGGACCTGACTCACAAACACTTGACACAAGATATAGCGAAGCTTCTATGAATTCATGAGCTAGGCATACTCTGTAACATCTTATATTTGTTTTTATTAAATTAGTCCCTTACTTTTTTAATGTGAATATGTTTAACTGTAATGTATGGTAAAGACAGTACGTGTACTAGTTATTTTTAGGTGTTAGTTCAGTTACAGCTATTTTAGATACATCTATAATACAACACAATTTTTATTTTGAGCTTACTTTTCGCAACAATACAAGATAATAAATAGATACATCTGTGAGCATTTCACTCTTCGTTTACTTTATTTTAAGTCACTTGCAGTAAAAGTCTAAAAACGTGTATTTTCGTATTATGTTGATGAACAAAAAGTAATACTGACAAAATAGTTGAACTTGTGTTTCAGAAAGTAACAATTATCGAGTTTGTTCTTTAAAACAATTCATGCTGTCGTAATTTGTAATATAATTTCTTGTTACGAGTCGAACCTTTTTTTTGACCTTCACTGGCTTCTCAGTTGTAAACAGTTTGAAATGCTGATGTCAAAAATGTGTTCCGTACAGTTACTACTTTTATGCTAAAGACTGGCAAGTGAGTTTTCGCTGTATATATTGTTACACATCTGATTGTTTGTTAATTTCCAGTATAAATCATTTCCGAGAAATTTCAGCGATACAAGTTCTTTCTTAATTAAAACTAGTTTAGTCTCTCTCAGTACAACTTTGCAATATACAGAATTTCCA
>NW_013666273.1:387898-404559 GCF_000517525.1 Limulus polyphemus
TACCGTCACTACCGCTCGTTTGATTCAATTATCTTCTCTATCTCTCCCTATCTGCATTTATTTGCCGGGCTTATATACTAAAATAGAGGGCGCCTGGAAAAGACTAGAGTTGCCAGGAAAAGTCACGATCCTTCGAGAATATCATGACGCGTTATTGGCGTCACGTGACTTCCACTGTCATAACAATATTGTTTTGGAAAGTTTCATTGAAGTAAATTTACTGTTTATGAAGTTTTGTGATAGGTCCATTCCGGTTAACCTGTTCTTACTGAGGTTTCATGGTTGCAATAAGTTTTCTGTTAATGAGACTTCATGGTAGATATGGATGATTGGAACAAGTTTACAAAAATTGAAGAAGAACAGAACATAATAATGGAATAGAATACATTTACTGTTATTGAAATTTCAATTTTATATGTATTGATTGGAACAAGTTTGGGCAGAGATTTTTCTAAGGATTTTTTCAACTGCACAATTATATTTTAACTTCATAATTTATTTATTTATACAGGCCTAGTAACAAATGATCCACAAATGAAGGATATTCTAGTAAATAGTTTGTTTATATATTTATCCACTTGAACTTACTTATATTGGTGAATTTTCAACTGCACAAATATTTTTACACCTGCATAATTTGTGATGAACTGCACACTAGGAAAACCCCTGAGTTCTGGCTTAGTATATTGGCTTGATTTTTCAGTCTGTGTAACAAATTTAAATCTGCATTGAATACTCGTGTTTGTATGAAATGATGATTAAATCAGCTTTCTTTTAATATTCATATATTCAAGTTAAAAGGGTAATAACTTGTGTACATACCAAAAATCCATGATCTGTGTGTTTGGTACTACGTAGTATTAATTTAAGCCATAAAATTGTTTAATATTTTCAAACTTGAACCACCTACAAAAAAAAGTTATATACACAACCAAAATGGTTGTGTTGCAAATAGTAATGTATCAGCCTTCTTATGAATTTGTAAACCAAAAGGTGTCTGGTTCATTTGATTTTGGCTAAAAATAAAATATTCATTTAATCATATATTAAAGTACGTTTTGCAATTTTACTATGGCATTATTGGTTTTTCCCACTGTGAAATACTGACATAGGAAGCTACAGTGTGAAATCATAGTCTTCATTTACTTCTTAGAATAATTTTTTTATTGTTGGTAAAAGCTTTGATATTTCCTTGTCTTAGTTGTACCATGAAGGTTTTGTAATTGCCTCCTGGATAATCGTAATTTCCAGTACATTTTCTTTTGTTCTTTTTTTTATCAGCGAGGTTCCGACGAGCTTCTTTCTCAGACGGCTGCTGTTAGTAATGGTGGCATCATGACATCTCAGCCTGACAACAACAATGATGCCAAAAAGGTAGGTAGGATTCTGGTAGTTGTAGCCAGCTGTGAGTGTAATTTGTTACATCATGCAGACTTTTAACTATTGTGTTTTTATGAGATTTTACTGTACCAAACTAAAAACTATAGTGTTGATAAGAAAGAGCAAGGAATGACATCATAAATTATTATATAATCTATATAAATAAATGTCAATATGTGTGTGTGTGTCTGTTCTTTATATGTATCAATCAGCACCAGACTTGACACAGTGATACAGGATGGCATGAGGAAGATTATTGGGGAGAGGGGGTTTCATATTGATATTTTTCTTGAAAGAAAACAGTATATTTTTCTTTTCAGTATTGGTAACTTTATGTATTTTTGTTTTGCTTTTAATGTTTATTATGTTAAGAAAAAAATAGAAACACAATTTCCTATCCTTTGTTACAAATGAGTTTTTATTTCACCCGTCCAATGTCCTAAGAATGGGTATTCCAGCTAGTACATTAATGAAAATTAATGACAAGTTATTTGCATAGAAACTTAACCTTAGAATTTTTCAAAGCTAACCAAGTCTTTATTTTTTTTTGCATTATACATCTTGATAGTTCTTGCACAGATAATTAAATTAGGCAGATTAAAATTAGGTTATTGTCATGCAACAGAAAATTGTATTGTCTGAAACTAGTTTAATTAATCTGGTAATATAACAAGATGTACCTGTACCACTAGGCATGTAGTCCAAAATTGATTTAGCCAAATGTGCAAAGCACCAGTCCACTGAAAAAAAGAATGTTGACAATAATTTTGAATTTACTACATGTATCTACATAAAATGTATCAAGCTTTTACTAAAATGTACAAGTCTGTTGTACACAAAATATATGTGTTAATAAAGTATTTTCACTTGAAATATGTCTGTGAATTGACAATAGTCTGAATAACACTGACAAGTGGGAATGCAAGATGTTCATATGAAGAATATAAATACTTTCATCTATCATAAAATTTGCATATTGCTTTTATGCAACCTCTAAATTTCCAAGATGCTTATCTCCAGTTTTTCCAGTATTTCTGTATATTGTATCATAAACTATTGGCAAAACAGCAATGTAGGGTAAAATGAATAGTTGATACTCTAACTTCAAATACATAATACCATTTTCAATGACAGTATGTAGAAGGTGTATCTTAACCCCCACTTGTGCACATGAGGTTAATATAGAATAATGTAGGTGTATTACTGCACCCATAATTTTAAGTTTGGTTTATCCTATATCCCTTACAGGTTGCTATTGATATGCCAAAATGTACATGTAGTACTGTGCCTGTAGTTTGATACTTGTTTAACCCAACGTTTTGGTAAACATGGGTTTAAAATTTATACATTGAGTTGTAAGTGGAGTATGAAATAATAGTTTTATTATCTGGTTGTAGTTACCAAATACAAATGCCACCATGGAGAAACTGTGGTGAAATAATTATATCAAAATTGTTCTGAGCTCCATTAAATGTGAAACTTGTTCCTTATACTGAATACATACAACACTAAACAATGACATATCATTTTCAGGTTAAGTTGGACAGAAATTTGAACAAACCATCTCGAGTGGTCCATGTAAGGAACATTCCAATGGAAGCAATGGAAACTGACATTATAAACCTAGGAATTCCTTTTGGTCGCATCACAAACGTCCTGCTCCTTAAGGGAAAGAACCAGGTAAGAATCTGCTATTATAGTTACCTATAGGATAAAAAATTTTTTTTTCCTCTTGCAATGGACATTATTACCTACTTCAATGGCTAAGTACAACCAAAATATTGCTTATTTAGAATACTTGCATCTTATATAGTCTTCTGCTAAACATACATTCTTGTAAGTTTTCAGTTGAAACCTGTTTAATGTTTGTAGGGCCCTAAATATTTTTGTGGTTTAGCCACTCTTTTTTTTTTTTCTTTTGTTATTGTACTAAAGGAAGATTTGAGTTAATAATATTGTATACTTTTAGTAGTATACTTCACAAAGATTTAAATATGCACTTTAATGTAGAGTTAGTTGAAGTATTATTATATCACTTGCAGACTTCTGGTTAATAGTGTTCATACTGCAAATGGTGAACAAGTTAATTTACCAACCATCTGGAGAAACTACAAACTGTAATGCCTTAAAACAAAATATTAAGTTGCAGTATGTAAATTACTGTTCAACTAGGATGCTTTTTGAACACGAGTGAATGTAGGTAAACTTGAACTTTTATGCTAAATTCAAGCAGTGGTTTGATTTCTTTAAAAGTTACTGGCCAGTGAAATTTATTAAAACAGATAATGTTTACGAGTAAAAGATATGGTATTCTACTTTATCTTATCGTGGATTGAGTATTTTTGTGCAATTTCTTTCATGTCCTTCTTTTATATATACATTTGTTGTGTCTTGGGCAGCATTTAATTATTGGATATATACAAGAATAGAGATGACCATACTTTTTAAGTCTTCATGACGTATATGTTGGAAAGGAGGCTCAAGTTCATATTTTACTGTTTTTGTGTGTGTGTGCGACAGATGCCAAAATTATTGCTTTGAGAGATGTGCCAGATTGAGCCCTTAGGGTATGTGCTATGCAGTAATTCAAAATTATCAGATTAATACATGTGGAAGACATAGGGAGAGTCAGATGTGAATGCTGACCCTCCCTTGTTACAGTCCACCCAGGAGGATCTGAGAGTGCTTGCCAAATTTTTGAGATAAGTTAAAAAGTTTAGGCATGAAAAGCAAATATACACACACACACACACACAGTCTTAGCTCTAATGACATTAAAATTGGAGGTATTTTTCTTTGGAGGAATTATTCCACTTTGAAAACAAAATTTGTCACTATTTACTAGTCAGTGAAAAGGCTACATCTTTCATGGTGTTTGTAACTAATGGAAAAGAAAAGCAAAAAATGGTTAACAGAATATACTGGTTTTGAATTGGCCATTCAATTTCTCAGATTTGTTAAATGATCAAAACAATGCACATGTTATATAATTTGTATTAAAAATTTGATACAGATCTACACAAATATTTAAAATTTTTTATAGGACATAATAAAGTTGAACAGTTTATTTTACATCTGAATCATTTTAACGGTAATCTTCATAATTTCTAAACGGATGTTACCACATAAGTTTTTAAAGCATCAGGAAGGTAATGTGCAGTTTTCCAACTTTTGTATCTTCCAGATTGAAACCTGGCATATCTTGCATTTTAAGCAAGTACTGTGCCGTCTGGATTAAATGGCTAACCTTCTTGCAAATTTTAGTAAAGCACTTCTTAAGTATTCAAACTACCATATGTGTATTAAATTCATATTTGTTAATTACAAGTCCTTTAAAATCAGTCATGATTATCAGTATTTTAATCCTGGCTAAATCCACAAAAAATGAAAAACTTCAAGTTATAAGATATGTTGTACATTTGTATACCATTTTTAAACCATAATTGATCATTAATTTTAACAGCGGACACACTAGCGTATTAAAGTGGAAAAAATAAATACAGCTGTTTTGCCGAAGAGAGAGAGAATTAAAAACATGTTATGACATCCTTGGTGTACATAAAGAGCTATAAAAATGCAAGCAAGTACAATAGAAGGAAACGAGCCTCAATCTTGGCAAACTGATGTTCCATTGGTGTGGCTACATGTGAATGAGCAAAAATAAAAGTGTTTTTGTATGTGGCTGTTTGAACATGAATGATTGTTATTGTTGTGTAATGAAACTGTTATTGTAAAATGTATATGCTAAGAATAAAGAAAGCAAGGTCATGTATGTGACTTTATGATTTTAATAAATAGAGATAGATTTATGTTTAGTAATACAAAATAACATTTGGTTTAAAGCATATACATTCAAGGTGCTTGACAAAAAATACTTAGGGAACAACTGTGTTTATAATGAAATATAGTAAGTGCAAGAAATCAATCACAAATATGTAAAAATACGGTGGTATTTGAGTTGTTAAAGCAGATGATACATTTACTGTTGCCACAATGTTAAGTGTTTTTATAGGAAAAAAAGTACCAGTGTACTGTTGCTATGGTTACTGTTTTAGATGTATCCTTTTTTCTTTCTTTTTTTGAAATTATATACTGTGTTTCTTTAGGCATTTCTGGAGATGGCTGATGAGACAGCTGCAACATCAATGGTAAACTACTACAATAATTCAGGAACTCCAATCATCCGGGGCCGCACTGTATATGTTCAGTTTTCTAACCATAAAGAGTTGAAAACAGACAATGCACATCCTGGCTCAGTAAGTAACAGGAAAGTTTGTTATGAAGAGTTAAAGCAAACAAAACAAAGTGCACTTTAGTAATTAGGAACTTAATTCTGTGTATGATAAGTTAGCCAGATGGCACATAGAATTCAAAATCACAACAAAGTGTATAGAAGTTGTATATAATTTTTAAAAAAAAGGGAAATTTTTCCTATGAAAATCTAAATTATATTTGAAGCATAAAGGAAGAAATAACTTTTTAATAGGTTTGATTCTTGTAATAGTTAGCTTTTGATTGTCGTGTTTCACAGCAGATATCAACCCAGGCAGCTTTACAAGCTGCCCAAGCTTTGACAAGTGAAACTGATACTCAGGGAGGACCAAACACAGTGCTTCGGGTCATAGTGGATAATCAGATCTATCCCATCACTCTCGACGTTCTATACCAGGTATTTTTCTTGTATGATTTCCCAAAAACTATAATGTAATAATGCTTTATAGAGTTAAGATAAGGATATTATGATGTAGAATGTTTGCTTAGAGCACTGTTGAAAGAATAAACCAATTTCATGATGGGAGATAAAATAATGAACAAACTGTCTCCAGAAAAAATGTTTGATAAACTTAAACATGCTAGATACTAACATTTAGAGGATATTGCATTTTAATCTTTAGTGTCTCGGAGGTGTTTGTTTAAAATGATTTTATTTTTCAGATATTTTCTCGAGTAGGAAAGGTTCTGAAGATAATAACATTCACCAAAAACAGTAAGTAGTTGATGTGAGTCATTGATAAAATAAAATGTAGAAATATCTTAAATATATTTAAGTGTCTATAGTAATCAGACTTTCTTGCTAATCTAATAAATATACATACAGTTATGTGATTGTGCATCATTAAATGTATTAATCGTAATCTTGATGTTTTATAGGCAAGGCTGCTTCACTTAGTTTTATAAGGTTAGTTTCTAATCTTTAAATATTAGATATACTATTTTTTGTTCTATAACAACATATTTCTTTCTGTAGATACATTCCAAGCTCTCATTCAGTATCCAGATGTCATCACTGCACAAGCAGCCAAGTTGGTAAGTTCTATTTGAAGAAGTCCCTAACTATTGGTATTTGAACTACTTATAAATGTATTGAATAGTTTTAAGTGAAAAGTGTTAATCACTATTTAAATATAAATACATTTAATTTTCTCTCTTTTTTAATTGAACAAGTGTGTTGTTTTAATTAGTAGTTTAAATATATGAAATAGTTTTTAATTTGTGGGTGCTGTCCTCATTATAGATATATTAGACAGTTTTTAACTGAGAAGTGTTGTTTGAGTTACTTAGTTTAGGTAACTTTTGTTTCGTGAGTTTTGTCTGGATCATTTAATACAGAAGTCTTGAATTGTGGTTAAATAGTATAGTGTTGAATTTCTAAAAGTATATTTCCATACTTCTTTATTTTCGTGAATATTAAACCTTACAACTGGAAGTACCCTGAAAATGAGTAAGAAATTTGTTTGTAGTGCTTCAGTGAGGCTGAAAGTTCAGGAATGTTTGCATTTATATGCTAAGGGGTTTCTGTTATTTACTAAAAATGTAAATACATACATTTGTAGTTTTTGTGCATAACTGTGTGATTAAGTACTGCATCCCTGTGTCTTCAGTCTTTAGATGGGCAGAACATCTACAATGCTTGCTGCACATTAAGAATAGACTACTCCAAACTGACCAACTTGAATGTGAAATACAATAATGACAAAAGCCGAGATTTCACCAATCCTACTTTACCCACAGGTGATATAGGATTAGACAGTCTTGGTTTTGGAGGTAAGAACCAGTTGTGCAAGTTTCTGACTAGCTTCTGTAAGGTAAAACAATGCCATTTGGTTTGTGTGTTTTCTTCATATGCATCACAGTGCATGCTTAGTGTCATAGAATAAAGCTATTATGTAGATTATCAATAACAATGTAGCTATGAGAGTATTGTTTGCTTGAACCCAGATAATCTTATTTGTTGATAAGTGTTATTAAAAAAGTAAGTAGTGTGTGCAGTGTTACTTAACTGTTCATCTCATACCTTAGTAGTTTTATAACCATTGTTTATTATTTACTTTGGGTTCTTAAAAATGTGTAACTTTATTTTAATTAATCGTTATTGCTTTCATTAATTGATTTTTGGTAACATAGTTTCCTCCCCAAAGCTAACAGTTTGGAGTGTTCTTAACATATCTTTGTAGTTTTTAAACAATTGGCTTGTCTACTATTAATAATATTAACTAGGTTTCTCCTGCCAAGAAGGTAATGCCACAATATGAAATATTTTTTACGTGCAGGTAATTTGGCTTGATATAGGTCTATAGCTTGTGTGTATTCTATGGTTTAAAAATTAATAGCAGTAATGTTTTTGCATCTTGCTTATAAATATTCCGGTTTGTCATCCTAAATAAGGTGCTATGAGTATGATGGGATCTCCTTTTGCTGGCCTGCCCAGCCTTGGAGCACCACTAACAGCTGCCTATAGTGCTGCTGCAGGTATGCTGTTTGCAATTTTGTTCTTCTTTTTCCTTTATTTGCTGCTTTGGTTTCCTTATCATTTGTTGTAGTTTTTTCTAATTTTAACGAAGGAAAATTTATAATTAACCTATATAGTGTTGATTGTAGAAATAACATTTTGTTCAGTTTGTAAACATTTGTAAATTGCTTAATAACACAATTTTTTTATATTCATTCTGTGTTTATGGAACTTAGCATAATTGTATGTAAAACTTTTCATTTTGTATTTGCTTATTTATATTTAAGTTTATACACAGAAGTGCTCTTCTACTTTACTGAGAAAATAATTGTTAAAAAATGTCAAAGAAATCAGTACGATAACTGTTTGTTTTAGAATATTACTAGAAAAGTATGTGTGAAGACAGCTTTAATGTAATGGATGTACATTGAGATATATTTTATTATTTTCCTTTGTTCATTGAAGTACCTAAAAGTAGCCAAAAATATTACCTTAGCTTATTTTGTAAAGACCAAGTACTTTATAACTAAATATTTGTTTACAGTCATTAAGAAGTCACTATATATCTCTGTGTTTAATGAATAACAACCTCAACTGAAAAAAAAATTTTTTATTAATATGAAATGAAAAAAAAGTTAAATATCTTGCATTCAACTATCAGGAAGGAACACAATTCTGTAAGATTAGTTGTTTATCTTAACATTAACTTAGAAGTTTAAAATTGAGAAAGAAACACTTTGTGTCATCAGCAAACAAAATTCTGCCTATTTGTAAAACATTGCACAATATAAAGTAATTCAGAGCATATGGCTCAGGCATGAAAGATGTTTGATAAGTAAGTAAATAACATTATAAAATTGCAAAAGTCTAGTAATTACACATTGTTATGTTAGATAAAATAATTATCTTGGTCTTAAACATTACCAGGATCCAGAAGTGAACACCATTTTCTGTTTTTCAAAAGTATATGTCACAGAGGGGATTATTTATATATAATGACATTACACTAATGGATATTCTGGATAAATCTTCATTCATTTCATTTGCATTCTTTTGCTCTCTGTGTTTAAGTTAATTTTTGATCTATAACTAACTGTTTATGGTATATTAAGTTATGTGATACAAGGTATTCCTTAAGTAGAACTTTGTTACACCAACGAAAGACAATGCTTTTTCTATATGTCCTAGATGTAGTTATTAATGAATAGTAGATTGAAATCATGAAAACATTATCTAATTGTTTATTCATTTGCAACCAGGGATGTGAAAAATATACAGATTTGCAGAAATATGGGTGTTTCACTCAAAAATATGGATTGTGAAATTTGTGCAAATAGTCAATAGTAGACAATTTGACGTGCTTATTGCTACCTTTAAATCTCATCACTTGGTAACAAGACTGGAAAAAAAGTGTTGCAAAATTACATATACATGATTACTGGTAGAGAGGTTTGTACAGGATAGAATGTGATGCACAAGTTTTATGGCTTTCCATAACAAGCTGAATGCTTGTGCTACATGCAAGTTTCCTCAGATTCTTTTGTTCCATTCACATCCCTTTATGACACAGTCACAGTATTAAACTAATTGTAACTTTATAATTTGTTTACTTATAGGTTTTATATATATATTAGTACCTTTAAAATGTTTTGTATGATTAAAGTCTAATGTTTCAGTATATGTGTGTGTGTGAATTTTTTTTCAAGATTGCATTTACCTTGACTTCTCTTTTTCTTAACCCCAAGGCCTTCCTTTAGGGGCTTTTGCTCTACCACCTGCTGTGGCTAGTGCAACCTTTGGGCTGGCTGGATTTAGACTTCCTGGTCAGCAGTCATTTGGAGGATGTGTTCTGTTAGTTAGCAACTTAAATGAAGAGGTATGTGGAGGTTGCAACTTGTGGGTGTTTAGTATTGTGATGTTACTTGTTTGTGGATGCTTGTTTCCATTTAACAGAATTAATTACATATATAAATCCTAGGGTATAATAATTCCTTTAGTAGTAACATTGTAAAGTATATATTCATATTATCCCATGAATTTTGTGATCTTTCTAAATAGTATTCTCTTGAGCTTTAGAAGTTCAAATATTCATTTGTTTACTTTGCTAATGTTAAGTACTTGAAAAATGGTTCAGAAAAAACAACAACAACCAAATAGGATTGTAAACATGTTGTGTTAATTATATTGTTTCCTCATAAATAGATTCCTTCTTAATTTTGTTCTTCATTCTGTACCACATCTTACAGTTAGATAAGTAAGTTATTTGAAATGTTTATCCATATAATAACAAACTTTTCAAAATATTCTTCTCCATTTTCACTAATTTTACGTTTTTTGTGAACTTAAAAATCTACTTGTCTCTTGTGGAAGGTAACTGTTTTGTCCAACTAAAAAAATTTAAGATACTAAATTCTTAGTTTTTGATTGAAGAGTATTGTTAACTGAGATAATTTTCACCAAAGGGCTTGGTCAAAATTTTATTGTTATCCAGAAGGATAAATGTAATTGCTTTTCCTTCAAAAACTGTTACTTTTTTCACTGCAAAACGTTTTATTAAACTGCATTTTTTAATTATTACTTTTCTGTTTGATTAGAAGTGAGTACTCTTACAGGCAACTTCAGATGTAGGATGGTGTGGGTTTTAGCATTCATATCTACTCTTGATTTTTAATTATTTTTTCTTATAATTTCATTATATACGTGAGACTTTGAATAAAGGTTAAATCTGATAGTGTATCTCCACCTCCAAGATAGTTCTGTTTTTGAAAATAACTTGTGACAGGATACATTTTGTGTCCCATTATGTAGTTTGTAATGTGATTTTATTCATCTGTTTTAGACATGTGATAACCTTTGTTTTGACTTAGTTGTGTGGAGTTCTAAAAAATCATCAAAGGTGTTTTAATGATGTTATATAATACACTTTTTACATCAAAATATACACACGGAGGTTGGACAAACAAAATAGAAACATCTTGTGGAAGCAGCTTAGCAACATGTGGTTCCATCTTTGGCTATTTGAACTGCTTTACTTCTTTATATACTTAAAGATCTGAAAGGTATGATGAGATTCCATTCCTTCAGGACACAACGTGACATAAAGCATGGGATGATTTTCCAACCACTGTTATATTTATCTAACAAAAGTTATGGGATAATTTCCATGCCGTAGTAACCATGATATGCTGTTACACATGATTATATAATACTGATCACCTACTGTAGTCCATCTAACATCATGAGGAGATCTTTAAGCAGGTTTTTCTATTTTTTTTACAATCCCTGTGTATATATATTGATTATTTATGTACTTTATTATGTTTATTTTAAATAAAATCAATTTTTTTTTTTATATATGTAAGTGTGGAACACTATATCGTGCTAATACTAGGTTGCAGCCTTTGTGCTTTGCTTGCTTAAAGTTGGTATAGTTAAGTAATATATCCATTCATTTGTCTGTGTGTGTGTTTAGACTAGTTATTTGCATTTGTGAAAAGAACCAAGCAGAAACTATTTGTAAAAGCATGATAAACTGTTGAAAACAGCTGTATTTTTGTGACCTTCTGCCTAGTTCTCTAGATTTTTTCTTTAATTTGTTTCAAGTCTTTCATCTCTTGCTAGTTGTGGTTCTTGATCAAAAGAAAGTTTACCTCAGCTCTTAACTTATATCAATAGCCACTCACTGATGTTTATCTTGTATAATTTTTTCTTTCCCTACTTGGCCTGCTGGTGTCTTCCCATGTGGACTTCTTTATTCGTTCGTTTGGAACACTGATTCCTTCCACTCTGCTGCTCTGCTCCACACCTGTTGCTCTGACCTTTAGATGGTCACGCCCGATGCTCTCTTTACCCTTTTTGGTATGTTTTTGATCCAGCACTCTTTATATTTTTTGTTTGATCTTTCAGGAATCTAGTGCTATGACTCTCTGCTCAGTAATCACGTGTGTTTCTCTAATATGTTTATTTTTGAGTTTATTTTCATTTCTTAACAAGACACTACCTGAAACAGTTGAAAGGATATGATTAAATGATTTTACAAACAATATTAAAAAATGATTTTGGTAAAAGTACAGTTGTTCTCTGTGTAGTAATTGTAGCTCTCAACCCCACCAAAACTTTTTACTTGTATCTGACATTCTTTAATAAACTTACAAAATAATGTACTATATGAAATTATCATTGACAACATGTTTAGATAATGCAGCTCAGATGGGACCTTTGTATATTTAGACAAAAAGGGACTTATCAGCCTTCTTACTTTCATAACAAAATTAAATTAAAGATAGTTCTTCGTTTGTATCAAAAATTTATCCCAGATTTTTTTCATTAAACTAAGGTAACCTGAAATTGTCTTGCATCATAAAAAAAATAGCAACTGGTCATGACAATTGGTTTGAAAGGATAAATGCATTAAGTCAGATTTATTTTATTTATTTTTTTCACTTTTGATCGTGAAATTAAAGATACAATCAACTTCAGTTTTCATTTTATGCATGTGTTCAAGTAGTAGAAAAATAGCAAGTTAATATCTTAACAGCCCATATACTTGTGAAACTATATGTAAACTTTTTCTTGCTCTGTAAACTTTCTAGCCTCCCTCTTGTCTGAGCTTCTTTAACATATACTGGCTATGAAAGAAAACTCGTATTACTGAAACTTGAGTCATTTATGTTTCATGGAGAAGGAATGCCTTAAACTTTTGATTTCTTCTTGTTCGACCATTTGTGTTTTGTTGATAAAAATTTCCTTCGTGTCAGTAATAATTGAATATCTTTCTCTCTTCCTCTGTAAACTTACAGGAGTCTATGGTGATGTTATACGTGTTAAAATATTGTTTAACAAGAAAGACAATGCTCTTGTTCAGATGTCTGAACCACATCAAGCACAGTTAGGTAAGTTTTGTTTTTTGCTTGAGTGTAGGCAGTTTTGAAACATGAAAAAATCTTGTTGAAATGCATTTAACTTCTGTCTTATCTTTAACTACACTTTGAAGTAACTTAGAAACAATCTTGTATAATTGGGTTGTTTTCACGTACATTCTAGGTGTAGAAATATTCAGCTTGTGTGTCTTACCCTACACTTTTAAAAGCAGAATAATGGGTTTTCTTGAGCTTTGAACTATAAGCATTCACTTATTTTTTTTTGCCTTTGAATTGTTATAGTATTTCATATATATTAGTTTCATATAAGTACTAGATTGGATGCTGGTAAGTTAATATTAATTTTAGCAATGATTCATTTACTAGCTCTTACCAATTTGGACAAGATAAAAGTATATGGAAAAGAGATTCGAGTGAATCCATCCAAGCACCAGCTAGTACAGATGCCAAAAGAAGGCCAGCCGGTAAGTTACAGACTTCACTGCAAAACAAAAACTTTTAACAATTGTTTCTTGAGTTTTGATATACTCCTTAGTTTCCCTGAAAAGGGGCCAAAGGCTGTCTGGAGGGGTTATCTGTTTTAACCACTCGCATCATATACAGTTACATGTTGTCTGTCTGTAGACACTAAAATGATGCCACATGAGGGAAGTTTAATGTTGCAATTTGTACTGTTGTGATGTCAGTAAAACGTGAGCATGCCATGAATCTTGAGAAGAATTATGCACTCTGTAGGCTACAACACAGCATGACACATGAACTTTGAAAGTAAGAAATAAAAACATTTGTTACCTTTAATTTTGGTTTTATTTACTCTTGAAAGAGAACACTTGGAAACCCTGTGGAAATACATCTAGTTGTAAGGTATACTTGAACTGTTTAGTAGTTTACAACTAGACAAATATTTGACTAATCTTAAGACTGGATCTAAATTATGTATTTTAAATTTTCTAATTCTTAAAATAGATTTTAAAAATTGACCTGAAGTATAGATTACAAGCTCTTTTCAGCAAATTATAAACATATGAAAACCACTTCGGGAACCTGGAAACAATGTACGTTTACAGAAAATTTCTGTTTTGTATCAGTTTATATCTACTTTAGCTTTAATTAAAATAATGACTTGCATACTAAAAAAAAACAAAAACAGATTTGTTGCCTCTTAAGAACGGTTTTTTTTTCTGTAGGATGCTGGTTTGACCAAAGACTTTACCAGTTCACCACTTCACCGTTTTAAGAAACCAGGCTCAAAAAACTACCAAAATATTTACCCACCATCAGCTACACTTCATCTTTCAAACATTCCGTAAGTCTTCCTTTTTTTTTATGTCCTCTGAGCATATTTGAATTCAGGACACATTTTTTGAAGCTATATAACAGACAGGTAAGGGTTGTTTTGAAATATAATTATTTTCCTATATTTTATGTATTTAATGCCTATCAATACTTCTAACTGCAATAAAGAAGTGATAACATTTACATTTCTTTAAAAAAAGATTATTTACAGTACAACATCTGGAATTGTGAAATGAATAATTATGGTAACAGTGAATAAAATTTGTATAAAATAGTGTAAGTATTAAATTGGATTTTTATGAAGGTTTCCACACACACACAAAAAGTAGTCATTATTTAGAAAGTTTGTACCAAGTTAAGTATTTTCACTTTGATAATGTAAGACTGGTAGGTGATTATAGCACCCCCACAGTCCTTATGGAGTTAGATTAATTGTTAATTTTCATAAGCACTACAATAAACAGATTTTCGGAAAGCTTAAACCTAGCTAATTTTGTATTTTTTGTCAGCTATGTTTAATATTGGTATATTAATTATAAATTGTTCTTTTCCCTCTCATTTTTTTACACAAACCTTTTGTAGTAGTAATGTTGACTCAACACACACACACAGCCTCTTATTAATGCTCTGTATATTATATTTTATTTTGTCAAGTGAGATTTTCTGTGAATGTACTAATAAATAACTATACATATTTAACATTCTATTTTTGTAGTTACTTCAAAGCCTTTAAACATAATGTTTTTTCTTTTTTATATGATGGGCCTTGTAGTATATGTTGTTGTTTACATTGAATGAATAATTGAAAGTAAAACAGATCTGATTTTATTATTTTCAGGGCTAGTGTAACTGAGGAGGATATAAAGACTGCCTTCCAAGACACTGGAGGGAGTGTTGTAGCCTTCAAATTCTTTCCGTAAGTACCTTACTTAAATCATTTGTGTATAATCTGACACCAGTGTTAGGGTCTAATATCAGCTGATGTATGTCATAAATAATATAATGGTGAAAAAATTAATATTTACACTAATTTTGATGTGTTGTGACATCATTAAAGTTGGTAACAATTTCACTTCGTCATTTTAATCCAATACGCACCACAACAGTTGTTGTCAAGGGATTTGTTAATATATGTATATAGCATCTCAAACGCTACTGTGTTTGTTGTATCTTGGCCAGCCTGAAGAACCCTGGTATTGGCCAAAAGTTTTTATCACATTGTATATAGCAGTTATAGTGTGGTTCACATATTGTTATACTTTCACTCAGAAGTTCTTATTAATAGTTTGATATTACTATAATAATCAGCAAATAAGTTAACTATTTGATGAACCCTGATATTAGGCAAAAGGCTTTGTGGGCACTAAATTTAGTAGATATCGTGTGATTGATATTAAATATTCTCATTTATTTTCACTCATAAGTTTTTATAATACTTAATGTTTGTGAGGCCTTAGCAGTTGCAAGAAATTATGATGTAACTTAAACTGTTAAATTTAGTGAGATTATTATAAAATTATCAAAGCAAATTTAAATTAATTATTACTTAACCCTATTGAGACGGGTCTACCTATGGTGAAAGGGAAAGTTATTACGTTTGTAGATTTATATTCAAAATTTTATTGAACTACTGTTTTATGAATTTATGTCAATAAGTTTGGTATCAAATTGTAGATTGTAATTATAATTTTAGTATTATACATTAGTTAATTTCTTAACTATTTCAGCACAGGCTCGGCCCCTGGGACCGACCTCATAACCATCTTGTGCTTGTTATAGTTTTCGTACCATAACTTTTAAATTAGTAAGTGAATGTTCATGAAATTTGGCAGACTATCAGTAAACATTACAAAGCTTTCATACACAAATCTTAAGGTTTGTAAAGCAATGTTTTTCTCGTGTCTATTTTTCTTTTCTCAAGTTGCCTATCTATCATGCAAAGTAATATTCATTTTAAGATTAAAAATACTTTTATGTGTCAAAATATTTCACATGCAAAGTTTGTATAATGTCCAGATAGTTTTCAAACGTTTCTTAAGAAAAAACTTTATATTTTATCTGTTATTTTCAGTAATTAATCTGTGTATGGGTTCAGTAGATTTGACCGATCTTGCAAATGCCATAAAGAATTAGGAAATAAATATCAATTATGCCTTTTTAGTTCTAGAATGACTACAAATTATAACACAAAAACACAATTGTTTACACTAAATAGCTTAAATCTCATTACATTATACATTTATTATTTTATTATATTGATCTTTCAGCCATGCCTGGCAAACAATACAGTAGTTACAATGAAAAGGTGCACGTGCACTCATGTTACTGTATCCAATAATACAAAAATGACCTTTAGTCTTTACAAAGTGACCTGT
>NW_013666273.1:404952-406153 GCF_000517525.1 Limulus polyphemus
AAACAATTATCTCTTCTAGTTACAACCTTTATCCATGTAAAATTTTGCACATGGAGGATGTGAAATGAAATAATTTATTTAGGTTTTATATATACTTTTGAAATAAACAAAAAATCATAAATTACTATATCAGTTCCATAGAATTCCACTAATTTATGAAGCTTGGTAATTAAGTTGTATTTGGGTCTAACAAAATATGATATTTTGAGCAGACTAAAAATTCACCTTACCAGCTTGAAGATTTGTATCAAAAGAATGAGATGATGTCATAATTCTTGAAAATGGTTGAGAAAGCCACTAGGGAGACATTCTGAGCTTTTGATTGGTTATTTACATGTCATAGACAGAAGTAAGTGTATATAAGGGAACATTTCCAAAAATGGAAAGAGGTGAGTGTGGCCACTGTTTGATTAAGTAAATGAGCAATATCTCGGCAAATAGAAAAGATAAGAGGTTCTTATTATATGTTCTAGCTTGTTAATATTGGTAATATGAGATCCTAATTTGTACGAAACTATAGACTTTGTACTTTATCACCACAAACATCAAATTTGAACCAGTGCTGCATTCAACATACCACGTGACACACTAATGTATAATACTAAAATTTGAATTATAACATACAGTTTTATACCAAACTTATTGACATAAATTATAAAAATAGTAGTTCAAAAGAATTTTGAATGCAAGTCAACAAACTCTACTTGATGACATGGTCTTTGACCCGTGACCTGTGTGGAAAGGGTTAATTTAAAGGTTAATATTAAAAAAATCCTAAATATCGATTTTTGTGTGTCACATGGTATGTTGAAATGCAGCACTGGTTGTGATGTCCAAACATAAAGACTATAGTGTCTTATGAATTAGAAACTCCAACCACCAATATTAATAAGCTAGAATATAAAATAAAAACCTATCTTTTTTGTTTGCTGAGATATTGCTACATTTATTGAATCAAACACAGTAACCCCACTCACCTCTTTCCATTTTTGGAAATGGTTACGTACACATACTTCTGTGTATGATGTGTGAATAACCAATCGAAAGCTCAGAATGTTCCCCACATGGTTTTCTGACCCTCTGCGAAGTATTTCTGCAGGAAACCCGTTCTTATATGGTTAGTTCTAAGTGATAAGGTAAGACATTATTGAACTCAAAAAATCATATTTTTTTAGACCTAAAAAAATATGATTTTTTTTTT
>NW_013666273.1:406248-417847 GCF_000517525.1 Limulus polyphemus
AAAGTTTGTAACTGGAAGAAAAATTGTTTTCTATACTTCTTTATTTACTGTTCTATGTTTTAAGAAAAAGAACTGAAATTTAATAACTTATTTGTAAATAGTAATAACATATGTATGTGTGTGTAATGTATTATAACCAAAGTGTTGTTGTATTTTATAAAATACTGGTCCACTAGAACACAGCTAAGGCCAGTTTTATATTATTGGATATGGTAACATGAGTGCACATGCGCTATGTCATTCAACTTCTGTAATGTTAGTGAGACAGTGCTGAAAGGTCAATAAAATAAAAATAATAAATTTTTATATATATACAATGTTATAAGATTTAAGCTATTTAAACTAAACATTTGTGATTTCATGTTACAATTTGGGATCATTATAGAACGAAAATTTATACCTATTTCCAATTTTTTATGGTGGTTACAAGGTCGGTCAAATCAACCAAACCTATACAGATACAATAGTGAAAACAACAGAAACATCTAAAGTTTTTTTCTAAAAAAAACATTTGACAATTATATGGAGGTTATAAAAAATTTCCATGTGAAATTTGAATTTTTTCTGATGTATAAAAGTATTTTAATCTTAAAACCAAAATTACTTTGTATGTTGGAAAATCAACATTCAAGAAGAAAAATGCATGAACAAATCATTACTTAACAAAATCTTAAAATTTAATATAAAAAAAAATTGATATTTTGTGTATGAAAGCTTTGTAATGTTTCCTGATAATCTGCAAAATTTTGGGAAAATATGCATACTGTATTAAAAGTTATAGCATGAAAAATATAACAAGCACAAGATAGTTACGAGGTTGATCCCTTGGACCGAGTCCATAGTGAGAGAGTTAATAAACTGATCAGGGAGAGGGTAGACAATAAAAGTGACACAGAGTTGAAAATAAAGACAGTACAACACGGTTATCTTTTATTGTAAATGGTGTATAAAAGCTAAAGCAACTCAATTTCTGAAGGGACAGTAGCAGTAAAAGTGGATATACTAAATAAACATGAACAGAGTAATGATCATGAATGTACTGGTTTGGCTGTTGAAATATAAGATAACATATTTAGTGTAAACCGTGTGTATTTTTTATTATAATTATTGTACGTATAAAACACTAACTCTTCATTTTGAGAAATCAGTAAAATCACATAAGATCAGTTACAAAATTTTCTCAGAATATGTGTAATAAAGGTGTACAAAAAGCACACTTCCTCTAGTCAGTTAGGCATGCTGTGAACAATGTAATTGGCTGTTTATTGCATCATTGGTTGAGATCTGACAGTCAAGCATATTGTATAGCTTCTTAGTATGGTTTTTGCTATTGAAACTATGAGACATTTTTGAATATATGCAGTTGCTGTGTTACAAAACCATATATTATTTTCTGTAGGAAGGATAGGAAGATGGCTTTAATTCAGATGGGATCTGTTGAAGAATCAGTGATTGCCTTGATTGTAAGTTGTATAATATTGATTTTGCAACTGAATTCTTGCATTAAATGGATATAATTAATCCATGTAGTATCCAAGAAAGATTGATTTGTATATATTTTTTTATTTTATACCATAATTATTTTACTTATTTTCATTACTTTTTGTAATTATGAAATGTTTATAATGATTTGAGTGTATATTTCTTTAATATTGGAAATGTAGCAAGTGAAATAAAATACTATTCTATCATCAGGAACAGAACGTTATAAGCTATAAGTGTTTTGGTTTAATTTACATAATTTAAATATATGAATTAGTACTAAAAGGGTGATAAATGTGTTGCTTTGTTTTGTAAGATGTTTAACCCTATCGAGATGGGTCACATGTCAAAGGCCATGTCATCACGTTTGTTAACTTGCATTCAAAATTTTATTGAACTGCTATTTTATGAATTTATGCCAATAAGTTTGGTATTAAATTGTAGATGTATAATACTAAAATTTGAATTATAATTAGTTAATTTAAAAGTAACTTTAAAAAAAATGCAGCTAAACATCAATTTTTGTGTATTGCCTGATATGTTGAATGCAGCATTGGTTCAAATTAGATGTTTGTGATGTCAAAATACAAAGTCTATAGTTTGTACGAATTAGGAACTCAAATTACCAATATTGACAAGCTAGAATATAAAATTATAACCGCTTGTCTTTTCTGTTTGCTAAGATATTGCTCATTTACTGAATCAAAACACAGTGGCTGTTGCCCACCTCTTTCCATTTTTGGAAATGCTCCCTTATATACAGTTACTTCTATATATGACATGAATAACCAATCAAAAGCTCAGAATGTCCCTAGAGTGGTTTTCTCAGCCATTTTGATGTGTTATTGTATTAACCTCATTGTTTTCACACAAGAGTTCAAAAGATAAGTCTTTAGTGAGCTTGAAATTTCATATTTTTTTAGACCCAAATACAGCTTAATTACTAAGCTTGATAAATTACGGTAGAAGTCTATGGTATTAATATAGTAATTTATGATTTCTTTTGGTCATTTAAAATGTATATGTAAAATAGAATCTAAAAAAAAAATTCTTTTCACATTCTCCCTGTGGGAAATTTCATAAGGCTTAGCAACCTATGACAAGCAGGAAACGAGTACAAAGGTCATAATTGTTTTCTTTACTTCTGAATAGTAATAATCTATATAAATATATAATGTATAATAATTGAAATGTGACTATTTTATAAAATACTAGTCTACTAAAACACAGCCAAGACCAGTCACTTTGTAAAGACTAAAGGTCAGTTTTATATTATTGGATATGGTAATATGAGTGTATGTGCACCATATCATTGTAACTTCTGTTTTGTTAGCCAGGCATTGCTGGAAGATCAGTATAATAAATATATATAAATGTATAATGTTATGAGATTTAAGGTATTTAGACTAAACATTTGTGTTTTCGTGTTTAAATCTTTAGTCATCGTAGAATGAAAAAAGCATAATTGATATTTATTTCCTAATTTTTTATGGGTGTTATGAAGCTGGTGAAATTGACAGACCCCATAGAGTTAGGGTAGAGAAAATAGTTTTACTGGAAAATTGTATTTAGGAGGTTTTAGAGATTACACAAATAATATTTGAGATTTTTGGGATGAATAGTAGTTTTTTTAGTTATAACATGAAAATCAATTTGCACTTGGACTGATAATGAAATAAACTTGATTTTTTGTGTACAAAAGACTTGTAATCTTTACTAAAAGTCTACCAAATTTTGTGAAGATACACTTACTGTGTTAAAAGTTATAGTATAAGTACTTAACTCATGTATATTATACTGAGCCTGTTGCGAAAGAGTTAATATTCATCGCTATTCATATTTCTCATTTCTGTTTTACTTATATAAAAGTTACTATCACGTCTTTCAGTTCTTTAGTCTTCATGAAACCTAACCAGTGTTTAATGTTTATCTTAGTTCTGTTGGATATGAGCTTAAGCAGTGTTCCCTATTAATCCTATCCATGAGATAAATTAATATTTTAAGTCATTTTTATAGGATTTTTTTTCTCTCTAAAGTACCCTTGTTTAAAGTGCATTCAAAAAGATCGGTATAAAAATTACTGTTGATGTAGTAAATTATATATGTTAAAAATTGCAAGAACTATTTTTGTTTAGTGACAAGTTAAACAGGTTCTTCCTTTCCTGCAGAATGAGTTGGACAACATATGAATCTGTATTAAAGTATCTGTTAGTGAAGTCATATGAAATATTCATATTTCTCGTACCTTACCAACTCAAACAGAATTACTGTCTAACCAGTTTTTCATTACATCCTACCTCAGAATTGGAGACGAATGTCTATTACTTGTTCCTATCAAATTTTTTAGCGTATGTAAAAATTGAATATGATAGGAGGAAGAGGAAATATAAGATAGGAATAAAAAGTCATTATGAGACATGTGCTAGAATTAAGAAAGTGATTCATATCACATGACTACGAGAGTCGGTATGAGAGATAGGACTAGGAATAAGTTACAGTGTGAGGTACGAAGGAGGGAATAAGAACTTCCCTATGAAGAATAGTATGAAAACATAAAAGTAAGATGAGTATATGGTTCACACTTTGATTTGGTGTGTGATGATGCTTGAAAGATGAATACATGCATTGAAATATTAATTATTTAGATATTTTGTGAAAAATATAAAACAAGATGAAGTTATCAAGAAAAAATTGTCTTTCTAACTTAATGGTTTTAAGACTGTAAAAAAGTCTAGAATGGAATATGCAGTGTCAAACATTATTCTGCTTAGATATAATACAGATGTATAAAAATTCACAAAATTTATTTAATGTGTAAGGAATTTTATGACTACACTCATTGAAGGAGATAAAACTAAAAATATAAATATTTAATACCTCATGAAATTGTTGCTGATCGACGTATGAAATTGCTCTGTTTTACAGAAAATGCACAATTACCAGTTAGCAGACTCCAGTCATCTAAGAGTGTCTTTCTCCAAATCCACTATTTGAACTGACCATTTTCACCCCTGCAAATTGTTCCAGTGGATGTTACATTTTATAAACCAGGAAACAAGGTCTGAATTGGAAAATGATCTTTATTCTGGCTTTTTTGTGCATGACACAGATGACCAGAATGTAGAACAACATTGCTACTGCATTTTCAGTAGAAATGATTCCTTAATAGTTATCTACTTGGGACCTTGGCCTAACTCTGTGGGACAATCACTGCCGTGCTGTGAGAAGTTCTACATAGATTAGTGTCATAATAAAACTTAATTTCTA
Source organism: Limulus polyphemus (assembly GCF_000517525.1). Classification (NCBI taxonomy): domain Eukaryota; kingdom Metazoa; phylum Arthropoda; class Merostomata; order Xiphosura; family Limulidae; genus Limulus; species Limulus polyphemus. The sequence goes on from NW_013666273.1 coordinate 410,998, forward strand.
ACAGAGCTGAAAATAGTTTTACAAAACCATTTGGGAAGGGACATTTTGTAGGTGTTTATGGGTTTTAACTTTCTTGGCATCTATACTTTATATCAAGACATGTATTTTGTGCAGCTTATTTTAATGTCATGTATAAATTTTTTTTTATATTATAAATAAGACTGTATTTTTGCAGGCTTTCTCTCTCTTTTTTGTAATCTAGCTATAAGTGGTTGTAGCTAATGGCTGTTTCAGTGTTTGTAAATCTCTATTTTCATATCTAATAACAATGTTTTTCATAAGCATAATCAAGAATACATAACACTGAAATATTTCTATTCATTGAATTCTTTGTACCTTGTAATTGGTCTGTATGAGAGAGTGTATTACATATACCCAGTCTAGTTATCACTTGGCTCAAAACCAAAGAATGCTAAGGTCATATGAACTTAGCTAAAATTTTACAAGTTTGGAAGTTTAATTTTCTTCTGGTTTATTTGCTGACTAATGTTTGCTGCATTATAAGTAGTTATATGCATGCATGATTGTAGCATACATACATAACAGCTTGTCCATTTTTATTGAGGTATTCCTTTTCTTGTGAACAATTTTCTATTTCTTGTGGCTTCATTAGAAATAAAATTATAATCTTATTGTTTCACATAGTTTTTTGCTTCAAAATGTTTACTCTTAATAATTTTTGTTTTATTCCAAATCATTTCACCCTCCCCCTCTAGCTCATCTTTTTTGAATCTCCTGTTAGTGTCTAGTAATGTTTGGGTGTCTAGAACAGTTGATTTGTGTGAAAGTTCATTAGTAATATTTGATTACTGTGTTTTTATAAGCATATTTAGTGAAATAAGAACAAAGAGGGTAAAGATATTTATACACAAGTCTGTTTTAGATAATCACATTTTTACATATTTCTAAAAAAATACTATATTCATGTGTGTGACATTCTACTGATTGAATTGGGAAGCTGCCTTAGAAAAAAAGAAATAAAACAACTTTGAATATTTGTCCATTCTGGCAGTTGTTTGATGAATTTAAAATATGTTGAATAAATATCATGTAATGGGTAGAAAAATTAAAGAATTGGTTAATTAACAACAAGAATATTTAGTTAAATATGTATTGTTATCTTTAAAACTTACTGTTTATTGTGTATTTGACCAAATGTTCAAGAAAATTGTGCAGGAAATGTATTTATGATTGTTATAAAATTTTGGTTTTAAAGTCTCGGAGCACTGGTCTGAAATTTTTTACTGAAAACTTTAAATATTATGGTTTGTTGATAAACTGTGTAACATGTTAAGGATAGTTATGCTCCCTGTACTGTAATAGAGTAGCAAACATTAACTTCCCAATACTCTTCCTATTATTAAGTGTGCTTTTTTTTTTATTGTTTACAAGAAGAAAAATATAACATTTTCAAAAAGACAAAAAAAAAGTAAAGATAACACCTTTTTTTTCATCCTTTGTTATCAGCCATGTTGAATTTTACTGTTGGTGTATTGTAATACCCTGCTGCTGGTTTGTTGGAATAGTTAATAACTTTTGTTAAGAGTTAATGTGGTATCAATGCTCTTTGCATAATTTATAAATGACCTTTTTGTATAGGAATTAGCAGTAAAAAATATTCAATTGTACTAGCTAGAGAAGACCAAAATGTGAGAAAATATACCCTCGGATCAGGTGCCTTTATCATCAAGGTGGTGCTTCTACCAAAAACAGAGCTTTCATTCCCAGTTGTATCAAGTTATTGAAATAAAGAAAAATAGTATTTTAGCATATCCCTGTCATTCGTTGTAATTGTTCAAAGTGAGATTAAAAAATACAGCTGGAAAACACAAGTGCAGAAGAAATGCTTTACATATCTTTGTGGGTCATATATTGATGTTATAATATGTTATGTCATAATATGATGTTAACTTGATAAAAATTAGTTTACGTCCATCTATTTTTGGAATGAATTGAATATTCCTCAATTTGTACACTGTAGTAGAATAGCTAAGTGTACTGTTTTTTTTTGTTTTTTTTAACAAGCCTAGATTCAATGCCACTTAACCCTACTGGATATACTCACTATTATATCTCTTCACAACTACTACTTTCTGTAATTCCTGTAATGTGTTCTTTTGACTGAAAAGAGTGAAGTTTTTATTTTTATATATGTATCTCTATTATCCTTAAGAACCCTTTGAATGTATGATGGTAAATGTGCTATTTTTGTATGTTTATCACTTTGGTAAGCTTATTAAATGTGAAATTGATCACATTTGCGCTTTTTCAATCGCTTTTTTCAGCCTTCTCATTGACTGTAATGGGGTCGTTAGTGTCCTCAGTATTCTTTCTATACTGTCTTTTCTATGTATTTCGCTATGTTATTATTAAAGTTCTTAACTTCACCTATGTCGTTGTTTCTTATCTCTCGCCTGTGGTCTTTTTATGTAGATAGAAAAATGTACTAAAAGACTGGACATGCATGACTGAAATTGATACCTTAAGACTACCTTTAAAGTGCTGAGACAACTCTGTTATACATTTCCAAGTTTAAGAAGGTTGCTAGTTAATTGCTTCACTTTTAAAGCAGCCTTTTTAAATTGTTTGTGGCACTGCTTTGTTTTAACAAACTTGAGGCCCCATTTAGTTTTCATCACATGTGGATACACACAGTATTGAAAGCTATTTTCAATTGGAACTGAAGGGTTAGGGCACGAATTCTGGAGAGACCAAGAAACATCCGAAATTATTAAAGCTTAATGATACCTGTAATAATTACAGCAAGGAATAACTGGTTTAGGAAAGTGTTATATTTTGTGATTAACATTTAAGAACATTCACATTCCTGTAACTCGTATTTTTATGCAGGGAAGATGCCTATGAGCGTCTTTCCTATTAAGGTACCATTTAGTGCGTCTTTTTTTTCTTTCTTTTTTTGTTAATGTTGCATAAGTTCAAATTGTGCCCTTTGATTCAAGCCCAAGTTTCGTCTCGATCTTTGAAGTAATATCTTACTCTGGCCAATGTTTTTTTTTTTTTATACATTTAAACATGACCTACTCGGCCTGTAATAACATGTTCAGTTCCAAGATATTTTACAATTCACTTCAGTAATACAAATATTTAAGGCTAAAAGACGGAGAAATGGGCTATTCCATTACTAGACCAGAAATTGATGGTTCGTGTAGAGCTGAAACATCAGTAGGAAATAAGTGAATAATGATACTGTGGTTGCTCAACCTGCTTTGGAAAGAAGACTAACTTGCTGCATCACCAGTTCTTATAAATGGTAGTAAAATTAATTCAAATAATAAATAATCAGTTTTAAAATAAATAATGATGTTATTAATACACACCCTAAAATCCGGGTTGTGATTTAAAAAATGAAATTATTTACAGATCACTTATTTAATTCACACCATAACAGTGGTTGTTCATAAAAGTAATAGTTAGCGCGGTACTCTGGACGCGCGTGCTGATTGGCTGCATCAAGCGATAGAGACAAAATGTCATAGTTCCACGAAGTGGTACCAAAGGGCGTGTTGCTAGGGTCGTGAGGTCGATGAAATACTAAGATACTATGTCATGAACATTGTAGTCTCTATATAGGTTACAAGTTAAGACTATATGTTTTTATTGACTGTATTTTAAAGTATTGCCTAAGTTTAGTATAAATGTATTAACTTAATCATGTATGTTATTGCATAGGAGATGGTCTCCTCTATAGGGGAAAAGTGTTACTAAGATTCTATTGGAGAATGGTCTTATTAAGGTCATTGTTGATAGGGTAGATAGTTCTATAGGCGGACCAAGGACAATGATACCATAGTTCCTTAGCAGGCCAGCGAACTGCATATAGATTTCAACTAATGTTCACTTTATAGCTTTCATTTATATATTTAATTATATGATCTAAAAATTTCACAGCTATCATGCTTAATGTTCAATCTCTTATTTCTTATCATTTTGGTCAACTTTATAGTTGACATTCTCGCCCTTTCAGCCGTGGGGGCGTTATAAGTGACGGTCAATCCCACTATTTGTTGATAAAAGAGTTGGCAGTGGGTGGTGATGTAATAAATGTTGTATTAACTTTGTTATATAGAGTTGATAATCATAATGTGTCCTGTCATGGAAAATTAAACAAAAATTCGGTTATCAGTAAAATTGTTTTCTTGTTTTTACTATTTCTCACATTTACTGTTTGATGTTTATCATTATAGAATATGTTTCCTGCTTTATTTCAATAAGATTATCAATATAATCTTTAAAAAGATGAGTGTATATAAAAGGAAAGTGATAAATCTCATACATCTTCATTACCTAATAGCCACCCTCGATTAATTTATTCGTCAAAGTTAATTTGCTCACATTAGGAATTAGATCTTGACATTCCAAAGTCTATTTTTGTTACCTTTTGATATTTGTTATAAATATTAAAAATCTCATGAAATTATAAATAAATGTTCACATGACGCTTGCATAACACTTGTGTTTCATCATAGCACAATATGTTTCAAACAAATATTAATATATGTAAGTAACAGACTTAACAAGTATCACACATACTGAAACTGTTATGAACAAAACTTCAAGAATAAAATGCGTTAATATAGTATTTACAAAACTGCATACATATTACTTTATAAAATACTGGATTATTTAGTTATTGTGTCATTTATAATAGCTGGCATAAAATTTTTGTATGTTTCTACATTACGTCCATATTGCTATTTGTTCAGTTAATTATGTAAGATTGTTAGCATAGGTTGCAATGGAAAGATTCTTGTATTTCGTTGAGTTCACCATACTTTAGAACAAAAACATTTTAGGCTCACTATTCAGTAATACCAAACTGTGACTGACCGACAGCAATTGGTCATAAGTTCAGACAGGGTCAGTCTACAAATATTCGAAAAATATAGCTTATGCTCATCTTAGGTTAATAATTCACTAACGAAAAAGTAAATAAATTCTACTCTGTTCAGATTAAAGACCAAATGTCAGAAAATAATTTGTCTAACTTAGTCTTTTATGATAAATTGCACCCTATTAATATCAGTTTCTAAGAAATATGTTTGAACACCTAATACAAGTCTCTATTTATATTTACTTATATAAAACTCTACAAGAAAAGTCATATCTTTTCTTTCCCATGAACGCATTTTATAAACCCATCACATTTAATGTATAATGTATATTATTACAGAATATACTTTACACCCCAAATTAGTTGTATTTTCACTATACTTTAAATTTAGCTTAATTAATGAAGAACGGATTTTGTAAGCCACTGAACTTAACAGTCAGTAATAAACGAATTTATCTATTCTTTCACTTCACGTAAAGATACAGAAAGCTAAATGAACATTCATAAGATTCTCTTTCTCAAGACTTGGTGGTACATTAAGAAGATATTTTCTGTTTTAAGTGATCTAGAACTCAAGTATTTGCAATCTAAACCTACTATTATTTGCAAAAAATAACTTCTTCTGGGTGTAATTGTTGAGACATGTAAAGAAATAATAGTAATGTCCCTCTTACAATTTGGATTATGCTCTTCAAATTTATTAGAGGGCCAAATTCCGCTGACAGCTCAATAACCTTTGATATTTAGGAATAACACAAACTGAAACATGTATGGATCACAAAATACTAGATTGTTAAGATTAGATTAACTTTCATAGAAGTCTAGTACATTCCAGTTAGTTTACGATTCTTGTATACTTTCTACTCAATTAGACCCGTGAACTGAATGTTTCTAGAATCTATTAACAAAACTTCCAATATTACATAGGGGATTATGATCTTAGATCATTTATTAGGTTTATAGCTAAACATTCATAGTAAACTTGCAAGAAAAGACAAAATGGAGACATCTATTTTCTCGTGAATCATCCATCCAGGCATATAACCCTTTTTAAATTGACACTTCACTTTATTAATACATACTGCCACTACAGTGAAAAGAAAAGGGTTCGGAGATCATGTTCGTTGGCAGGCTCAAAGTCTCATATCGAGATTTTCTACATCTGAAGAGCATAGACAAGTGCTCCAATACTCATTAACGTAATATCCCTCGTATATCAAGGTGCCAACAGTGTCTAGTAAGGATGAAATGAATTATCCACTCTCAGAGTGGTTTTGCAATCATCGAGAAGAAATGCTCTTTTGATGGTAAATAAGTGTACAGAGTGGAGTCTCTTCTCACTGCAGTGTCTATTTTCGTTGGTAAAAAGAAAAAATGTTCATGGATCCATACTCAGTAGCAGCATCAAGGACTCGTGCTTAGACCCTATGGGTACACAGTCTGTAAAGCATAGATAAGCAATTCAATAGTTGGTAACAAGTTTCCCTCCCATAATAGGGTAGTCAACCACACGGTTCACTTTTAAGTTACAGAGTTGCAAAAAACCTTATGTACAATCTATTCTAAAGGAATACATGCAGCGACTTTCTGGAGTTACAGAAATGTCTGAACACATAGCCAGAAGACTAATAATAACTCTTTGCTACAGGTGTTCAATGAGAATAAACATAATATCAGGACTGTACACACGCCACTGCCCTTTTGCCCAGCACCAGAGCTCGTTAAGTTAGCTGGGCGTGTAACAAACAAAGTCTTGGTGGAAAACTATACACCTGGAAAAAAGTTAAGCACCCCCAAATATTTTTCAGGATTGCTTATTGAAAATAAGGTTTAATTTTCATGATGTTGAGCAATGTTCATAATTTCAAACATAATTAAAACGATGTGAGCGTTCAGGTGTGACATTTAAATCTGGCGCGTTTTTTTCCCCACGTGCACCTTGCTCCCTTAATCACGTCCAATATGTATTTTCTTCACGTGCATCAATTCCGTATTTAA
>NW_013666273.1:418782-422080 GCF_000517525.1 Limulus polyphemus
GTGCCCAATAATGCATAATTTCATTTGATAAACACGTTTAGATTGAATGGTAATTTATAATCAGTCACAAGAACGTCGAATCTGAATCACTTGAAAAAAACACGGGGGTGCTTAACTTTTTTCAAGGTGTATATTTATATCAGTCATTAACATTCCATCATTTATTAAGGTATTTAATTTTAAGTAGATTGTTCCTATCATATAACATAATAGTAGAATTTGAGTGTTTACATCTTAATCATTCCACAAATTGTTATAAGAATTACGCAAATTATTAAAGTTCATTGTGGTAACAGAAATATTATAAGGTTATATTATGTTATCATACAATTCTTTCATAACTTACAGTCATAAAAACTTGTGTTCACCCTACAATAAACAAAAATGTAGGACGACTTTCTTGAGTTGCGAGAATGGTCAAACACATCATTTTTATTATCTATTGTTATTCCTTTTTCGTTTATAAACTACATTAAAAAATTTACATACTGAACAGAAATCAACAAATAGTAATATGAACACAATGCAAAAATGTAAGTGGAGAATAAGCTATATTTTTTTAATATATGTAGACTGAACCCATCTAAAATGTTGACCAATTGCTGTAAGACATGCACAGTTTGATCTTACTGAGTAGTGGGTGTAAAATGCTTTTGTTGTAAAGTACGATGAACTCAACAAAATACAAGAATTGTACATTAATCTTTTCCTTTATAAATTATGTTAACAATCTTATATACTGAAATGAACTGAACACATAAAAATATGGACATAATGTAGAAAAGTACAAAAGTTTATAATGGCTTGCATAAGTAAGCTATCATAAACGAAACAACAACTAAAAAGTCTAGTATTTTATAAAGTAATGTATATGTAGTTTTGTAAATACTATATTAGTATATTTTATTCTTGAAGTCTGTTAATAACTGTTGCAGTATGTATTATACTTATTAAGTCTGTTACTTACATATATTAATGATTTTGGCTTGAAACCTATTGGACTATGATGAATCCCGAGTTTTATATAATAACTATAAATATAGCATTTTACAACAATTATTTATCATTTTATGAGATCAGAAGTTTGTTAATATCTATAACAGATGTGAAAAACGTGCTAAATTAGATTTTGAAAATCAAGATCAAAAGTATAATATAAGCAAATTAACTTTCATGAAAAGAGTAATCGTGTGTGGCTCTCAGGTAATGAAATATATCACTTTTCTATTGGATCCAGATATCTTTTTAAGGATTATATTAATACTTTTATTAAAATAAAGCAGAAAACATATTCTATAATGACAAACGTCGAACAGTAAATGTGTTGAATTTAAAATACTATGAAAATAATAGATTGTATTTTCTTGTAGACCATACCCTTTATTGTGAGAAATTATAAAAACAACAAACTTAGATAGTTTGTCAAGAAAGTTTTTACTGATAACAACAACTATTTACGAATTTTTGTTTAATCTTCCATGGTAGGACAAATTATGACTGTCAACTCTATGTAGCGAAGTTGATACAGCATTTATTTGTTATTGGACTCTGTGAAATGCAAGAAATGCACAAAAATTCTTTTGGTTATAAACTATGTTCATTTGTGTTATGTGAAAAACGTATTGATTATCTGATGCTTTCGTGAACTAATAAGTTTGAATGTTATAATTCGTAAATATACATAAAGTGAAGTTGTGAAAATTAAAAAAAAAAAGATACAGAAACAGAAGTTCTGATTTGACTAACAATATTTAAACTAACATATATTTGACTCATTGAACAATTTAAGTCAAAGTTGTTTCAATATTCTGTATAAGGTAAACATAGTCTGTATTTCAAATGTCTTGTTCAACTTTTGTTTCGGCATTTTACTTTAATCATTTAGTCAGCTATGATGGTCAATGGCCTAAGGCCGAAAACTTCACATGTCATCAGATTTGAATAATACCAAAATTACCAACGTGGTTGAAAGAGTTTAAACTGTTTGGAGTTTGCATAAGTAACCTATCTGTAGTATGTAGTAAACCTTTGTTTATAACTATTTTTTTTTTAATGAAAAGTTCTAGAGAAAAAAATTGTTGGATTACTACTTATTTATGTAGGATGATATATACTCATTTTTGACCATTTATTCCTATTACTAAAATCAGTTTATCAAGCTTTTAATAAAGATCAGTCAGTATTATGCATAATGATCCAAACCAGCCAGAAACAAGTTCTAGATAATGATTTGTGAAAATATCTGCAGAAGGGTAAGAATAATACTTTTAATTTCTATAATAGTAATGATTAAACATAGTTATTTACGTAGATTCTTTAACAGCAAAATTTAGTGAAGCAAATAAATAATACAACTTATAAAGCTAAACATGAAATTAAAATTATTGTATATAATTTAGAAATTTCAATAATTATCCTTTTCAGGATGTTATACAAATTGAAAACTATAAAGTTGACCATAATGAAAAGAAATAGAAATTGAACACTAAGCGTGATAATTATGAAAAACATTTCAGGTCACATAATTGAATATTCAAGTGAAAATTATAAAGCAATATAAGTTGGGAAAAGTTGAAAGCTGTATGCAGTTTCATGCTTCATATGAAACAATAGTAACACTGTCTTTGGTCTGCCTATAGTACCTCAGAAACATTATCTGCCCTAGCACCAATGACCCTATATTCCTATAGTAGCTGAGTAATACTATCCGCCTATAGAACCTTAGTAACTCTATCCATCCTAGTAGCAATGACCTTAGTAGCACTATCTGCCTAATGTACGTCAGTAAGACCATCCACCCTCAGTAACACTAACCTTCTATAGCAACACTGTCCGCCTAGTGACACCATCTACCTTGTCAAAAACACATAAGATTAAGTTACTACAGTTATACAAAACTTATACAATACTTAAAATACAATGAATAAAAAAGTACAAATAATAGTTTTACTTTTAAGTTTTTAAGGACACCTAATTAAATATAGATTATAATGTTGATAGCGTAATCATATCTTAGCAATCCATTGACGTAACTTCGTGGAACTATGTCATGTGACCTCCTCTAACAACATGCCCTCTGGTTTAACTTCATGTAGCCATGACGTCATTGTTTCTACCACTCCTCTCCTCCTCCTACTATCGTCTGAGGCAGCCAATCAGCGAGCGCATCTAGGGCACTGCACTAATTACTAAAATTCATAATATTGTTACGTATCTAATTGTATGTTAATTTCCGGTAGAAATTCTTTCCGAAGAACTTCAGTGATACAAGTCCTGTCTTGATTGAAACTAGTTCATT
>NW_013666273.1:422499-439880 GCF_000517525.1 Limulus polyphemus
AAAAGAAGGCGCCTGGCAAACACTAGGACATTCGCGGAGTTCCTCGATAATTCATGATCCTTCTAGAAACTCCAGTGTGCATGCTCCCAGAATCTCGTGACTTCCGCTGTCGTAACAATATAAATAGTATGTATACCACTATTATGTCTATCATATTCCAGCTAATATGATGAGCCCTTGCATTGAGCGAGCCCTCAAGTGGCACAGTGGTATGTCTGCGGACTTATACCACAAGAAACCGGGGTTTCGATATCTGTGGTGGTCAGAGCACAGATAGCCCTTTGTGTAACTTTGTGCTTAATAACAAAATAACAACAGCATTGGGCGAAAGGCCTCGTTGGCACTGGATATGGGAGATGTAGTATAGTAGACATATTATAACATATTCTTCTTTGCTTTCACTCGTAAATTTTTAAGAATTAAATATGCTAGACATGATTATTAGTGCCAACTTTTCCAAATAGTTAGGGATGCTTGGTGTAGCAGCACTCGCAGCAATAATGCAGCTGGTGCCTATGCTTATGGTGACAATACATTATCTTATATTTGATCATTATATGTTTCATTTGAGAACATTGAACAGTTTATATAGATGAATAAAGTACTTCATTTTTTAAATCATCTATCTCCAAAGTTTAGGAGATCCATGTATACAACGTAGTATTATGATTTGTCATTCCAATGCTCGTGGATTCATTATGGATTTCAGGATAGCACCTATATTAATTTTTAGTGACTAATTGGTCAGAAACAGATTTCATAAGCACAGTACAAGATAAAAAAGAACTGTTCTACCAATGCAGAGTTTCTTCAGACTATTTCCAAGGTCCCGAGAATTATCAGCAATGCCAGATTCAAGGTTTTATCTATACACCAATGATCAACGGGTTTGAGAACCAGGGGTGGACAGTATGCTCAGTGCAACATCTTTAAATATAACAGCTTTGGTGGTAGTTAAATTATATTTTGTGTATGTGGAGGAAATCACTACGTATAAATATACATGTATACATCTATGAGCAGATTTACCTGTCGACAATATATTGGCAATGGAGCCAACTCTACAACCTTCTAGGACACAATCGTACCAGATTTTTTTCATGACGTGGAACAAAGCCCAGCATTATCTTGAACAATAAACTAAAGAGGTCATGGATTGACCACTAAAGAATACTGATCTAAGGTATCACAAAACACCTCTAGAGGGTTTGCTGTTGTACCGACTGAATAATTGAACAAAGTAGCCATTAAATTGTCTTTCATTTATTCAGAAGTGTGAGAAATGTTAAAATAAATAGATTGAGATAATTAATAAAAATTGGAATGCTCAAACTAAAGATTACTTTTACTGCTTTATTTCAGTAGAAAACGCTAACTTTTACACTCATTTACAAAGTTTTATGTTGAACCTTATTTACATATTTAATATATAATACATAAAAGCTTTAGAAGATGAATTTACTGATAAGAAATCAAATTGAGCAGCAAACATCAACTGTAAAATTCTTTCTCTGATACAGGATCTGCACTTTTGAAAAGAACTGGTGAGTAGAATTTCAGAACAGAATGTACGAAAAAAAACCAAGGAGTGATAAAGTTTTGACTGACTTCTCTTACCCAAATTTAAGTTATACATTTGTGTAGGTGTGGTATTCAGGTATCCTAATATCCGACAGATAAGTTTAAGGTATGTGCAAAATGTGGGTTCAGAACTGTTAAACAAAGATAAATCAAACTTAAACGCCAAAGAAAAATCAAGTAAACACAAGTGAACAAATAAAAACAATCTTTATTCACAACACTGTGTGTATGTAGAAATAACTTATTGGTTAGCTTTCGATTTGTGTGATTACTGTTTGGCTGCTAGGATCGAGGGCAGTGTTGCGTCATCGAGATCACGTGACTATTCTCACGCCCTCTACTTTCTAGAACTATCCTGTACTTTGGCGAATGCTCTAGCATTTACTAGATATAGGGTAGTCTGGTATATAAAAGAGGGTGACAACGTGACAATAATGTGTGTGTAGATAGTGAGTAATTGAACTGCAGTCAGAAGTATTGTTGACGTTCGTTGATATAGCGTTTGTTTTAGCGTGATTGTTGAAAATAAGTGTATCGTAAAGTTGTATTCAGAAATAATAAACCAGTTTTATTAAGTAAGGATTTGTGTCGCTAAAGTTTCGTCGGAACGAAGTTACGGAAAGTTAATTAACGAATGGAGACATAACAGCAGGATTTAACGACACCCGATAAACAATAGAGAGAATCATAGAAATATCCTTATTTTTATAGTCAGAACGAAGCCTGGTTGTGGTATCCCACAATCCAAAAGCTAGATATTTTGATTACTAGTCGAAATACATTTGTAAACCATCCCAAGCCAGGCGGTACAGGTTTCTGTATCACATTTTGCGGTAACCTTATTAGAGGGTTTATAGAGAAACGCGTATATACCAGTTTTATATTTTAGTTGCAGCATGCAACCTTTGCCTGTTTAAAAGAATGAGAACATGTTTACGACATTGCAACAACCAGTTAACTTTGATAAAATTAGCTACAGGGAAATTTAGAAAAAATACACGAATGAAGGCACATTCTACACTTACTGGTGTGAAGTTTTTAGATATATATATCAGCTACGACATGGATTGTTTGTATGGTATGAGAGAGATCCAGTTCTTACAATCTTCTCCATGTAACAGCTTACAGAATTAGCCTAAATGTCAGAGAGTCGTCAAAAATTTATTTGGATTTGAAGGTTAGTTAATCTTATTCGGAAAGGTACAGCCAGAAAATGACTAGTAATATCACTAAAAGAACTCTTTCCTACCCCCGCAAGAAAGCTGGCCCCCCAATAGGCATAAACCACCTGAGATTGTCACTTAATATTCAACTAGCCAAATATTACTTCTTTCCAAGCCCGTATTTCTTCTGATAATGCCAGTTTTCGCAATGTTGATGTAAAATGTTTCTCTCTCTATATTTTTTAAAGAGGGTTTCATAACCTGTCACTATCTAGAAATTTATAATTATCTGAGTAGATAATATGTCTGTTTCCAAAGGATGTTGAGTAATTTATTTTTCTTGTGTTCCTAACAATTTAGAGCTGTTTTCAAGTTTAGCTTCAAAATGTTTATGTGTTTGTACAACATATGCCTTGGTGCTCGAACATCAGTCTCGTAAATAGTGTAATTGTTGTTATTTCTTTATATTATTTTTCTTTGGATGGTTTCAGTTTCGTGTGTAATAAATTGATTTAAGAGTTCTACAGGATCTTATCGTTAAACATTTTGGCTGTACATTTTAGCTTTTCACTAAGATTAGGGATGAAATGAAGGTAAACAGTAGTTCTTACTTCTTAATTAGTCCTTTTTTTTACATATTGGTTGTCTGTAAGTAGTAATGTTTCGTTGACTCTTGTTGGTGCTCATTAATCATCTGCATTTATTTCTATTACTTTCCCTGTCCTCTCAAGTGGCTGAGCGGTAACTCTGAGAATTTATTACGCTAAAAGTCTGGTTTCGATACCTGTTGTGTGTATAGCATGGATAGCCCATTGTGTAGATGTGTACTTAATAATAAAACATACCTTAGTTCTCTAAGCCCTTAGTAAGTAGTTAAAATGCACAAGAGAATAGTTTAATGCAGAGGTTTAATGAAAGTCGTCCAAACTTCACATGAGCTGTCTCTAGATGATGTATAACTTTCAAAAATATCTATAAGAGTTTCTTTGGTAAAAGAGTGGTGTATTTATATTCATAAAAAGCAAAGGGGCTTTTGGAGGATGAAGCCACCCCAAAATGGTTTTATAGCCTGTAGCCCCCGCACAAAACGAAAAAGTACTTACTGTTAAACCTGGTCACTTCCTAAATACTACAATACGAATACCCACCCACAATTGCATAGATATAAAATGTAGTTCACTCACTTTTTTTTTGTCTAACCCTCACCAACCCACCCACCGTGAAGAGGGTGATACTGCCCTTGATAAAAAAGAATAGATTGATTAAATCGAAATTGTTAGCATACATTTTTCTAATGAAAACTATTCCAAGAAATGGTGACTTGTAAATATGAAATCACACTTTACGGAAAAATATACACTGTAGTGTCATACTTTTTAATTATTATCTTTAATATTATAATGTACAAAAAGTATATGTTTATGAGGTGCAACAAAAAGTTCTGTGTTGAAAAATTGTATGCTATTAACTAAGGAGAAAAAAGTAAACAATGAATAATATTTTTTGTCACTCGACATGTATATTACTAGGGTGCGCTGTTGTTGAAATGGCGCGTAAGTTAAAAAGTAAAACTTTTTATTCTACTAATATCTCTTTCGAAAAGAAACATCCAAGGTGTGTATATAATATTAGGTGTTTTCTATTTTATATAAAATTTAGTATCGGTAGTAATATAAAATGAAATAAGCATTGTCTACAGTGAAAGAGTTCGGAACTCTCTTAGAACTAAAATCGTTACAATCTCACTCAACTCAAATTTCCGTTGTACCTATGGTTATTTGATATTACGAAGTTAATGGTTAGCCTGTTAATGCTACTAGTGTTGATGTTTTGCATCTTCTATTTACTAATGCTATCATGAGGCGTGAGAAAAGCAAAGAAGGTGTGAATATATATGTGTTTGTTTCACAATGAAGCTAAATTGTACTGTAATTTATAAAAACGCATTTTAAAATTATTTGTATGATTTAAGTGTAAACTTTAAATGCTTTGTATCATGATTAATATATCATTTTGACAAATAATACTAGTAGTAATAATATTAATACTGCGGGTAGTGTTAACCTTATTTGAATAGAAACTGCAGTAAAGGAAACGTGTTTGTTTTTGTTGTGATTGGAGTCCTGAGAAATAGTAAGATATTTGCTTTGAAAAGTAAAAGTACTTTAAAATCAAGTTTTATGTATTTTGCTTAAGGTAAGACTACCAGGACAATACAAAAGATTCTAGCTGTGATATTTCTTAGTATTAGCAACTTTTTCTAACATCCTATGACTTATAGAATATGTCTAATTTTTTTTTACTTAAGCTGCAAAAATTTGATGGAAAATCAATAATTATCAGGATTTATTATGTTTAAAATTTAAGTTTCACTGATTACAACAATTCTCAATACAGAGTAATGGTAGAAATATGCATTTGACTTCTGGTTTTAGCTAAGAAAACCTTTTGGAGTTTAATTAAAAATCCTACTAGTTTAAAACGCTTACACCATTTTTACTACTATTACCAAGTATTAACATTTGAATGATAAATCAGGCTCACTTAAATACTTAAACTAGAATATGGTAAAGCAGTCACATTGTTTCATTAAAGAAGTTTGTATTAAAAACTAAAGTATGCTAAATTGTAAGTTGTAACTTGGAACAAAATGTAATGTTTAATGTAATAAATTATTCCATTACTAAGTTGTGAGACAACAACAGTATCTTAACATGTGAACAAGGTTAATAGTAATTTGTTGTAACTTGTCATTATCATAAATAATCATGAGCTTATTGAAATGGCACATTGTTCACATAGCTTATTATGTATTTAGTAATGCATAAACATATCTTTGCAAAGGAAACGGAAGAATGATGATTTGTCCAATTTACCGATGGACTGCTCTGACAACAAAGGTAGTAACACAACAGACCAACAGTCAAGGAAATCTCTGTGTATTAACCAACCTGTTATATGGGATGTTAGTACAGCTCATGCAGTTGAAATTTTACAAGATATGGGAGTGAGCATGTTGGAAGATGACCTTTCTCTTGACAGCTGTCATGAACCAGAGTCAACTCCTCAAAATGTTACTAATGCACAACAGAGGGCTTCTTGTAAGGTAATTGATGTTTTGAACTTTCCTATTAAATTTCTGTAAAGCAGTTAAAATGTTAGTCCTTGTTATCATCCACCATTGTTATTTTCATGTGTTTATCAGATATAGTAAATATAAGTATTTTTGTTTAATATACATATTACTTGTATAATGGCAGTTGTGACATTCCCTCCAGTTGCTTGCTTTTTCATCATTGTCATCATCATCATCCAGTAATTAATGTCATACGTAAAAATTACATCTCAGATACACCACTGAACTTCATAAAACTAAATTAATTTTTGGTTATGGTTCCATGCTAGAGGAGTTTTTAGTACAGGATTTTTTCCATCCAACTATGGAGTCCTGTTGCAGCATTTTTGTCAGTGAGCAGTTCAAAAAACATGGTGCCATCTATAATTTCAAACCACTAACCATATTGATGCATTGTTGAAATAATACAAGTTTCTGAGAAAGGTTTAAGAAATTGAAACTACAATTACTTACAACATCAGGTTATGTATGTGAAAAGATATAACTCTTAATAAGCTTGTCTATGTAAACAAACTTGCACAGATATAAAACTAATTCAAGATGAATACATCAAATAAACACTACAGTAAACATACGTTATTTTTTACAAAACAAAAACAGCCTGTAGATCCAAACGGAATTGGTAACTGTCAAAAGTGCTTCTTTTATGATTACATTTATAACAACCTTGAAAAAGTTTGTAACCAAATTTAAAAAAAAGACACAGTTGTCATACATTGTTAAACAGTCAACTGTGTTTAATGTTAGATTTAAAGAATGAATATTTGAAAGAAATTAAACTAGAAACAGTGACCTATATTTAAGACATTTGGAGTATATTTTAAAAATATATGTAAGGATAACTCAAGTTAGTATAAAAGTTGCAGAAAGCTAATGACATTTTAGAAATTTTAACTGCAGCGAAGAACAGTACATTTTCAAAACATTAGCAAAACTTATCATAAAATTCAAAACAAAATTGGCAAGTTATTTGAAAAAAAAAGAGGGTATTGTTTGAAGTTATTCAAGCTCTTCGCTTCAGTGTTGTTTTTTCGCAATAAAGAGCCATTTTATCATCATGCTTTGACAGTGTAATTCAATATCATAATGATGAACAAAGTTTTATGGCCATTTAGTTTTAGCCCTTTACCACTTTGGTGAATCCTGATGAGAAATTTGAGATTTTTTGATAGGTCTGCTTAATGGGAGATTCAAACAACATATGATACTACAAAACAGTACTGAATTTATACTGGTTGAGTTTAAGCTAAAGAATGAATGGATTGGACCCACAAAGTAGTAAACAATGAACACAATCTTTATTAGAACTTAAAAACAGTGTACCTACATTTTTATGATGGACTGTCGCTTCTTCACTCAAGATCAGGTCAAGCTTGGATGAGGCTAAGAATCAGCCTAACTATCTAAAAGAAACCTTGTGTTTATCTAACACAACTGTGCTAGCAATTAGCTCATCATTCCCATTCCACATTTATGGGGACATGTTCTCTAGAAATTACCTGTACAATCAGTGAAGGACATTGCTCTTAACATCTTGAAACAAGATTGTATGTTGCAATGTTCTCCACAGACAGTAACAAGATAAATCTAACTTTGAGAATGAAGGAAATAAAGGTAATCTTAATAGTTTTCTTGACTACATGTTGTGTGAAACCTGCACATATTTGGAACAAAGAATGAATTCAGAATTAAAAATCATTAATACTGAAGAAAAGAATAAATTTATGATATATTCCTATATTGTACCACCACCCATCAAAGCAACCAAACCAAATGTAGTCCTTAACATTCATATATCTATCTATGGAAACTTTAAATAACTTTTAAATAAATAGTAAGTTAGTAACAGTACTTAAATTTATAAGTTATAACTAACAGAGTAGTGGTAATGCCTGGAATTTCTTTGATTAGGGCAGTTTCAATATTTTTATAAATTGTAAAGTAATAATTACTTACATCTAGAAGAAGAAACATTTTGGTTTATGACTCCATCAGGATAGTATAGTTAGTTGTTATTTGCATTTTGGCAGCTAATTTGCTGCTGTTTTCAGGAAAGTCATAAGAATGACTATTTCTGTATTGGTTATCCAAGTTTTGATGGCTTCTGTGCTAGGTACACTGATTGTTATATCAGTTAGATAGATGTAGGTGGTTTCTTTCTTTTTCTTGTGTGGTTCATATCCTATTATTTTACTATTATTTCAAATTTATTATGTAGTCTGCTTCTCTGGCATGATGGCTTTTGCAGATAGATCAGGGTTACAGAGTCTAGTGTGTCTGTTATGTTTCTGAATTATAATTTTTGCTGATCTTATTGTTTCTCCAATGAACTGAAATCTACATTCACATGTGATGCTGTAAATGGTGTTTGTTTTATCTATTAGGTCTGCAATCATATTGTGTTGTGCCTTCTGAATATTGTTCAGACAGTACAGTACCTTTTAAAGTGGTTGGATAATTAACCTTGCTTGAAGGGTTGTTGTGAAGTGCAGAGGAAGAAACTATATTGTATCAAATCACAGAGTTGATTGTACACAAATTAGTGGCTGTTTTGGTCATCATAATATCAGGCAAATGATAAAAACCTTTAACGTTGCTATCAGTGATAATTTACATGAGCATAGCATTTTGATTGCCATGTAAAATTAAACCTGGTGCTGAAAAAAACTCCTGATTGTGATACTAAAAGTTTATATTCATAGCCTCTTTCGTTTGCTAATGTATGGCTTACATATGCAAGTGTCATTGATAAGAAACAAACCTCCCACCCACAGACTGCTACTGACTAATGCTAACATAGGCTTGCAAGTGTTATTGATAAGAAACAAATCCCCCATTCACCCACTGGAAAAAAAGTTATGGGAAACCCATGATTTAGTATTGAGCTTTGTAATAATATAAATTTTCTGCCCAACAGTTAAATTCTTGTGCAGAAATTTTTATTTGAAATTGATTTTTTCCCCATTTATATTTAGATTTTGATTAAAGTCCATTGCCTTTTGCAAAGGAATTTGTATATATAAGATGTGTTTTTTTTAAACTAGTCAACGTGCACCGGGAGAATGTCTGAAACGTATGCTTATTTTAGTCTCAGTTCCAAGTGTAAGGTTGAAATGTGTGATTTTTGCATTAAATGTAAATAAACATTGTGGATGTAATCATGATGGGGGTTCCTGTTGAATTTAAATTGATCAGAAAGAGCAGTTGGCCATGAAACATTAGAATCCAATTGAAAGAAAACAGTGAAGGAGAAGGAACAGTATGAATAAAATACTTTGTGCTTCTCATTATAATTACTTTATTTCTTAGATTGCTTAGTGATTGGCAGACTTAGATATGATTGAGCAGATTTTCAACTAATGAAAGCCATGGAAAATAGTTGAAGAAAGAAAGTTTACTATTTTTCCTACTAAATATCCAGTGTTTTAGATGTCATGAATGTGTTGTAAACTTTTTGTATAGTGCAAATCAAGGTCACAGTGTAATGGCCTAGAGCAAAAAGAGTCTTGCTTTTAGAAGACTTCATCAGTACCAAAACAATATTTTAGGAGTTCCATTGCATTTTTCAAAGCAAAATATTGAACCCTAAATTCATGCAAAGCTTTATATGAGAAATTGATCTAATGGAGTTTCTCATGCTCAAATTTGCCACCAAAACATGATGATTTCTGTAAGAGTGACTCACAGTTTTAGGGTTAAAACATTAACTGTATTTGCAGTTGCAGGTTAACACGATTTATAATTGATCATTGCCAAGTTCTGGCAATATTTTATATTAACAGAAAGAGGCCACAACTGGTATCTTCACATATGTTTAATCTGGTTGTAAGTGGTATGTGAATATTTGCATAAATATATATTTTTAACACCTAGAAAATAAATTATGACTGTTTCCCTATTTTTTATAATTAGAATGCAATGACTAACCCCACTATTTGTTAGTAACGAGTAGCCAAGAGTCAGCCATGTGTGATATTCACTAGCTGACTTCTGTAATGGGAGGCCATGTAGGCTAGTCATTTGAGGTTTGACTTTAACACTAGTTACAAATGAATTTATAAAAATCTAAGTTATGCAGTTGTGAGGGTAGCACACAGGTCACCAACTTGAGGAAGTTTACAGGTAGAATAAAGAATTGACTCAGAGACTGAGATACAGTATATCATACAATACTTTAATTCAAATATTCATTCAAGTCTACAGCACTAAAACTGTCTTGAAAGATTTCTACATCACGGCATTAAACTCTTCTTTCTGAGGGAGCAACTGTTTGTTGATTTAACCTTCAATAATATGCATTAGATCTGATACTAAAGTAAACAAATTATCACTCAGAGCATTACAAGACAAATGTCCAGACATAGTTTAGTTTATGTATTCTGGTTAACACTTCTAGAATATCTCAACAAAGCTATTCCTTCTTCAGTAAATGTTATTAAATCTATTAATAAGTTCTCTTTTAACATAATCTTATTACACATTACACATTATTTCCTAATTACACTGTTAGACTAGAGATGTTAGCAATTATTATGTAGAAGTTGCAAGTTTTAAATTCTCAATAGATTGTGTTACAGCCATTCTTCTGGTAAGTTGTGTGGATTCCAGTGCCATCTAGGTTGTCCTCAGAGAACTTATTTTTGGTCTAACAACATTACTTTTTATTAAAATTTGTTTGTCCATACAATGATTTGACTAGCACTACATGCTTACTCTGCAAGTACATCCTCTATTTAATTGGTTTAATTCTAATGTTTATCATTCTAAAACGAGAACTAAAATGATAATTGGTTATAGTCAAAAGCTGTTAAACAGTGCCATATTTGCATGTACATCTCCTCTTTTCTTCTGATCAAAGTTCCACTAGTTAGTTTTTTTATAGAACTCACTTCTTGTAGTTAGTGTTGATAATAAAACTTTCTGTAGCCTTTCTTTCCGCTATGATCACATCTGCTTAGTGTAACTAAGACAAATGCTGGTTTCTACTTCACATATTGTAGCTTGGAATGCATCTCAGTATTTACTTTGACGTTTTCATTTCCTTATTTGGTGAATTGTCTCGATCTAGGTTGCATTATACGTTTGCTGGTGTGTATGTCCTTTCTTCGCTTGACATGCATGTGTGTCATACACGAATATTCACGAAAATTGTATTTTTCCATCCACCTAAACATTTGTAATTCATGTAAAATGCTTCACTTCTTTCTGGGCTATCACTTTAAAATTAGGAATAGCTAGTGCAGATAGCCCTCGGGTAGTTTTCCAAGGTTTCAACAAATCATGTATCCTAAAATCATTTTACATGGGTAATCCTAACGATACAAGTTTTTAAAGCAAACCTGTTAAGGAAATCAATATTTTTGATGATGTGGATTATTAGAATACCAAACAGCAGATCTCCTGTAAAATATTCTGAACATATTATAGTGGTTGTTATCTTTATTTTGTAATTTGAAAATATTTGTTATTGATGTATGAACAATACATCCATTCTACTTGCAAGCTGCTGTTTTTGTATTCCAAAATGTAGTGCATGTCTTGTTCATGTGACAGAAACCTATAACTGCAACATGTATTCTGTTATTTGTTGTATTTAGTTTGCCACTTATTTACCTAATTGAGGGTGAAACTGGATTGATTGATTAAGTGGGATAGTTAAAATGGTGCTTTTAATTCCTGTGCTCTTTCTCAGTTATGTTTTCAAAATAGGTTATTGTTGTAAAAGTCAATGAAGTGTTTGGGAACAAATTAACAATTATTTGCATTTCTTTTTCAACGTGCAAACACTTTATACTTGCTTATTATTACAGAATATGAAAGTTTTATAGTGATTTAATTCAGGTTTGTTCAATTATGCTGACACTAACTTGTGAAGCCTGTTTCAACAAGAACATTATCAAATACTTTAAATCATTGGAAGAAACACAATAGAAGCAAGACAAAATACATCACATTTACAACAAGAAAGAAAATTTTTTTTTCACAAGTTAAAAAGTAAGAAACTGTTATTCCTAATCTTTTTAAGGGTAAAAGAAATATTGATTGATTTTACTAATTTTAATCATTTAGAATGTAGAAATTGATGAAATTTTGGTCTCTGTACTGAGGCCCTCATCATCCACCCCTACACTCTCAATCTATTGTGGTCCATAACAACTTTAAATCCATTTCAATCAACTCTGCCTTAACTCCTCTAAACACATGGCAAAATGATTCAACTGGTAGCATACAAGAATTGAATAGAGTAACAATGAAACCTTTATAAATAAAGATTCCTCCCTCCCCAACCCCAGTACATTGTATTTGCTGATATTTTTATCTCATTTTTTTCTGATGTTTCTAAAGTCATTGTTATATATCTTTTTGTGAAAGTTTAAAATTATTTTTGTTTAGAGAATAATACAAAAACAATAGATGGTGCTATATCCTGTAAAACCTTGTTGTATTACACAGAAAAATTTATTGTAGTAATATACTTTTTTGTTTTTTATTTATAATCAAACATAGCCATAAGTGCTGAGCACAAACCCTTGACAACAGGACAAGGATCCCTGATTCACAGTCTGACACCATTACCACTAGATCATTTGGTCAGATGAGAGTAGCCCAAGAGTTTGAAATGGATGCTGTTGACTAACCACCAGCCTTCTGGTCTATTAGTTCAAAATTAGGAACAGCTGTGCACACATATTTGGAACAAGAAAATTAACTTTTTATTTTTGCCAAAGTAATTGGGAAACAGTTAAGTCTTAATTAGATACCTCAAGATATTTATGTAGCACTCAATTAGTATTTCTATATTTACACATGTTTTGAAATGTTTTTATACCAATAGAATAGGGTAATGTATTTAAGTTTCTCATTTTATGGTCTCAACTGGGTTGCAAGTGCATATTGTATTGTGCATGTTTGATGATTAACATGTTTTAGAAGTATTAACATTTGTAGAAGTATTATTAACATTTGCTCTAATTACTTGTTACTACCTGCCATTTGTACAAAACTGAAATTGCATAAGTAGTGATGGTTTACAGTTAATTAGTTGCTTTTAACATATTTTAGTAATTGAAAAAGAGTAATATCTTCTACAATTTATGGGTTATTTAACCTTAGAACTTAAGTTTTTACAGATTAATTATCCTGGCATATTTGTATAATACTTTTAAAGAAAGTCCTCTGATTTAAATACATATGAATATTATTTTATTTGATGAATAAAAGTTTATTGTTTATTATTATATAGGCCCCACGTGCTCCAGTAGCTCATTCCTCAATCAATAACCAACAAGTTAACACTTCCTTAAGTTCACCATTTAGTAGAGTTGCAGATGACTTTGTTTTGTTTCGTCGTAGTAGACAAGAAGGCTCCTTGGGGAAAGGTATTGTTACACCTCTGGTCATTAGTTAATTTTCCGTAAAAATTCTTTCCGAAGAAACTTTAGCGATATAAGTCCTTTCTTAAATAAAACTAGTTTATTCTTTCTCAATACAACTTTGCAATACACTTGATTTCCACAGTCATGATATACCTTAAACAAACGCTATAATTCACAATGAACGAACGATTCACGCTCTTGACTCAATTGTCGTCTCTATATCTGTCTGCAATTCAATTACATTGTTGCTGTCACTTCTTGGCAGTCTTATATACAAGAATACCAAAAATCTAGTAAATGCTCAAGGCTTCACGAAGGGACATAATTTTTATAGAAGTTAATGAAGTGTTACTAGCGTCACTTGACCTCCGCTGTCGTAACAGTATATATTTTCTCAGAATGTGAGTCCGTTTATGTGAAGATTAGAGTAATGACTTATTAAATATTATTGGTTTGTAAAGCAAAAGAAAAGTGTAAATCATAATATAGAGTGCTGCTTTGAGAAAACTGGTAATGACATTTTTTAGAACTGGAATGGAAAAGATTGTGAGGAAATGATTTGAGGGTAATGTCCTAAAGGACTGAAATTGAACATAGCCTCTCAGGATCAGTTAAGGCATTGAAATTTCTCAGGAGTAAACATAATGTTACAAACATAACAAAATACTGAAAAATGTTATTTTCTATAAAAGAAGAATATTACTGTTACTTATTAGGAGGAACAATGACCTATCATTCACCATCACCAATTTGTATTCACTGATAAGTGTTTACTGTAACATAGTTTATGTTTTTGCTAGATAAATGTATCCAGCTTAGTTGGTATGTGTAGGAATTAGTTTTTATGTACCTTAATAAATTAATAACTCCTTAACTCTATATTTTGCTGAGTGTCATCTTTATGAAACCAACATTGGTATTATCCATAAATCTTTTTTCTTTTAAATTTCTAATATTTGTTTGTTTTAGTTTTTTTTGGTTACTGAACAGGCTGTAGTACAATTATAAATTTTCTTAAATATAAAAGCAATTGTTATACCAGTGTATTTCTTTCATAAAAGTTTTACTATTTATCTCACCACAGATCATTTTTCACAAATATCGGATGAAATCATTCTGCAGATTTTCAAGTGGCTTCCAAAGTATGCACTGGCTAGATGTGCTCAAGTCAGTAAACGATGGAAGGGACTTGCGTAAGTAAACTTGCTTCATTTAAACTATTGTAAGCTAATGCACTCTTTCAAGTGAGAAGGTAGTTGCATAAAGAATGATTACAGAATCATACCATTAGGATACAATATATGTAAAATACTATAAAGTGTTATTATTTTCAGAATTGTACCATTAGGATACAATATATGTGGAATACTATAAGGTATTATTTACAGAATCATACCATTAGGATACAATATATGTGGAATACTATAATGTGTTATTATTTACAGAATCATACCATTAGGATACAATATATGTGGAATACTATAAAGTGTTATTATTTCATGAATTTAGTAGAAATATTAAACTCTGTGTATTTTGGTATATTGGATGTGTTTTAATGATTTATGTTAGTTATAGACTATTTACCTGTTCTTTGTGTTTTTTGTTCATAAGTTATTTTGTGATTTATTGGGTGGTTTTTTTTGCCACTAGTGGTTACTATATATGTATAACTGTCACATCTATCAGATCTACAACATTTATAAGGGGGGGATATTATCAGCACCACAAACCAAGAGAAAAGAAAAAAAAGGTAAATTTTTAACAAAGTACAAAAATACATAAAGAAGAGAGGATCAAATGTTTTTAAGGGAAAACTAACAAGTACACAATTGGCCATGTACAGTGAATGTGTAGTTGTGTGTATATATTGTGGACTTGAGTGCCAACCTTTAATTGATTCTCTGTTTTTGTATGCATGGTTTTTAATCTGCTGTTTGGTGGATTACTGTTGATGTGAGATATCCCAAAAACTCCTTGGAATACTACTATTCCAGTTATCTATATACTACAAAAACTCTGAGATTGTTTGTTTGTTTGCTTGTCTGTAATTAAATACAGCAAAAATGGTGTACAATATGAGAATAGAAACAGAATAAAACAAGTTTAGTTAAAATCGGGCCACAGGTTACCGAGTTAACGCCGTTTTTCGAGTCACTTTTATGAAAATTTCTAGTATGAGTAATTTTATATCACGCTACCATTCGCCCCGTTTACAAAACTTCTTCGTTCAAATCTATTTTCCTATTTCATCAAAAGATGGCAACGTAAGCGCAACAACTTTAAGATATTTATTATTAAACAACATACAAGCTAATGTAACGTACAGTGTGTGATATGTAAACCATAGTTAAATTAAAATACTTTTGCCAACTGCGTTGATCATTGAAAATTGATTTGACACTGTAATGTAATTTTCAAAAGGTTTTTTGCTTTGTGAAGCATTAATTAGAAACAAACATTCCATTGAATGTAGCATGTAGGTGTTGTGCTGAAATATGAAAGTATTGCATACATCTATCTATCTTGTATATATACTACTAAAACTCTGAAATTGTTTGCTTGTCTGTAATTAAATACAGCAAAAACGACACACAATAGTGCCATATTTGTAAGAAGACATACCACTGAAATGAAAATAGAAACAGAATAAAACAAGTTTCGTTAAAATCTGGCTACGGGTTACCGAGTTAGCGCTATTTTTTGGGGTCATTTTATGAACATTTATAGCATGAGTAATTTTACATCACACTATTGTTCGCACTCTTTACGAAACTTTTTTTGTTCAAATATATTTCCATGTCAATGTTCCCATCTTCATTAAAAGGCATAAGGTGACAAAAACAAGATCTTGAAGAATTTCTCAATAATGTGCCTTGGTTATGGTAGGTAAGGAAATGAGAAAATTTTCTCAGTCGAAAAATCATTTGCTGTGAATTTTGTAGTGTATCAATTATCAAGTTTTGCTGTTTCTTGCTGTAATTTGAGCAAGTAGGTATGAAATGTTTTTCTGAAATAGCTTTTTTGGGATTTTTGATAGCAATTACGTTCTAATAAACCATTAATAACATTACTATTATCTGTTATTTCTTATTTACAGGCGTTTTGAATCAACTGTGAGTAAGGTTTGTTCATCACAATACCTGAAAACTTTGACTTAACTTTTTTGAAAAATGAAATGGTCTTTTCTTTTACTCCCTATCAACAATCTAATATCTTTTCTTGAATTATGAATAACACAAAAGGATTGAAATATTTAATTAAATTATCTCAAAATAAACCTTCATTTCGGTGCAGTATAGAAATTAGCTTGAATTCTTCATAACCTCTGAATAGTGGGTGACCCAACGGGTCACTGGTGGTCTAGTTCCTCTCTAAAATTGTACTTTGTGTGTATGTATAAATGTACATTTATATATATCATTAATTTGTGATATACTGGATCATTTTTGGTCTGAATATTTCATTCTGTTCTGGTTTATTTTGAAGTTAAATAAATCTTACCTTTGATGTATTAAATGGGTTTCATCATTAGTGTCGACTGTAAGCAGTGAGTGGCTACTTACTAAGATCACTCTACACGTTTCTTAAACACCCAATTTGTTTACACATGCAAACTTTACTGATCATGTGATATTGCAGTTGATTATATTTTGCATTTGACCATCAAGCTGATTACCATTTTATATGGGCAATTAAATTATCAAATTATGATTAATTAGAGAATTCTAGTATAATAAACAAACCCAGACAAAAAGTTGTTCAGGAAAGTGTTTAAGAATCACTGACAAATCACACAGATGAACACAAACAAATCACCAATTACTTAGAAATAACTGATCTAAAGTCTGGGAACAATTTGCATTTACAGAATAAATGATGGCTCTGTGCTTATTGTTGGCTTTCAATACATGAAGAGGGATACATGCCAAAAACATTGGAAAGGATTTTCATGTAACGATACACACACGTGACATGTTTTTTTGCTGTCCTTTTTTATTTTTAAAATGTCAAAAAAGAAAATTTTTGTGAGTATGTTACCTACTGACATACAAATTGAAAAGCATTATAAAGATTAGATTTTCCTCTGTGTGTGTGTGTGTGTATATATATATATATATATATGTC
>NW_013666273.1:440802-447248 GCF_000517525.1 Limulus polyphemus
GATGTCCTCTTTAACACCTTCCACATTTGCATACATTTTCCCATTAAGATGGTGTTGCAGCAAATGAAGAAGATAGAAATGTGATGGTGCCATATCTGGAGAATATGGTGGGTGGGGGAGAACTTTCCAACCCAACTCCACAATCTTGTGGAGAAGAAGAACACCTTTCCAATTGACGAGTGAAGGGCATTTCTAATGAAGGCTTTGATTTAAATGTTCCAGTTGCTGACTATAGATCTCTGCATTGACAGTTTGCTGTGAATTGAGGAGTTTGAAATGAATTACTCCTTTGATATCCCACCAAATGCAAAGCATCATTCTCTGCAGATGGAGTCCAGGTTTTGGGGCTGGAAGTGGTTTTAGTCTAGGACTGAGCCATTGTTTTTGGCATTTAACATTCTCATAGAAAATCCATTTTTCATCACTGGTGACAATTCTATCCAAATATGGTTCACATGCATTACATGCCAGAAGAGATGAAACAACGTTCACACATTGGAAATAAGTGATCATTGAAGAGTTCATGAGGCACCCAAACACCTTCTTATATGGAGTTTTCCAATATTTCTTAGATGTTTACGTATTGTTTCGTGAGAGATATGTAATTTCAGGGCTATTTCACGAGTATGTTGCCTTGGGTTAGACTCAACAAGTATCTTCAGAGCATCAATATCAATTCCAACATGTCCACCCTTACCATCACAGTTTTTAAGGTTAAAGTCACCTGAACAATATTTGCTGAATCATAGTTAACACTTATGAACATTAAAACCAGAGGCATTGTTTCCCTTCTTGTATTCAAACAGCATTACATGCCGAATGTGTGTCTCGTCGTGTGCCATCACTATACGGGATTAGAGTGTACTAAACTTTACATATTTTATAGGCTACATTAAAGTGACATTTAGGCAGTTTGTTTAACTATTATATATGATGTAAGCTTTTTGGGAGTGGTTAATGAAAGTGTTGCAAAATGCAACATTAATTTCTTGACAACCTAATATATATATGGATTAATTATTTAACCTGATTCTAAATTCTAGTCAGTTTGAAGATTGACATGAATTATATGATTTTTAGATCTTAGTTGTCAAATCTTGACATTCTTTGAATTTTATTTATAAACATTGTTATTTTATATGGAAAAGCAGAAACAGTAACATAATCAATCACTAGTTGTTTTAAAGTGCATACAACCATTTATAGACACTCAAGAGTTTAACTTAGTACTAGCCATTCTAATAGCTGCCAGCCATTAAGTTTGAAATTCTAATATTATTTATTGATAACATTTAAGAAATATTAAAAAAATTTCAAAAATGATGCTTATAAATATATATCCTATTATTATATAAAGGCTAAGTTTTAAAAAAAAGTAAAAACTTTTCTACCTTTTATATGTTGAATGATACTTTAACTTTGTAAATCAATGTATTTTATTAACATAAGTAGTTGATTTTCTAGTTACGATGAGAGTTTATGGAAAAGAGTTGATCTTGGCAAGAAACATCTTCAACCAGGTGTGCTTGGAATGGTGATTGATAGAGGAGTTATCATCATGCGACTTTGTATGTCAGAGGTATGTTGGATAAACTTATACTTTGCTAAGTTACAGTGGTTGAGTATGTTATATTAAAATGTAGCCTTGTCACCCCATTAAATCCATATCACCATGTCCACCATACTTTGACTGTGCATCTTGACAATATCCCTGCAGCAGAATTATCATTGAAAAAAAGTCTTTGTTGTAAGGCTGTCATATTGAAAGCATACCACTACTTCCTGCTTTCCATAAGCTGTATAGCATATGAAGATGATGGTATCCTAGCACCAGTTGTAATGGTCTGAACACACAGAAATCCATCGGTGCTGCACTTGAAAACTTGAGTAGTATGTTGTCATATGGAATAGCATGAATACCCATTTCATTTTCCAGCTGCTTGAGGTTTACAATAGTTGAACAAATGTGTTGTGAAAGCAACTTGTGTATACATGACTTGTATCAAATTTTAAGATGGTGATTCTTTTTGGTTGCATGGTCTGTGACATGTATACCTTTGTATTCATGGAGTCTACCTGTTACAAGATACCACTCTTTGCTTACTAAGGCTGAGGTATGATTTGTTGTAGGTCTCTTTCTGAATGTTCCTTGTGTCCCCAAGTTGATACATATTCTTTTATTTTCCAATGTCATTAAATAGAAGAGATATCTCTGTCTTCGAAACTCTAAATGCTCAATCTCAATACATCTTTATGACCTGAGTGTGTGAACATTTTACCATGCAATTTACCATGTCAGAGATGTACTTGTGTAGGTTATGTACAGAAGCTTCATCAGTGTTTGACTTTTTATGGTATATGCTGTATTTCAGAAATAAATTTTTTACATATGAACTGCCACAGAAAAGTTTTATGCTTTGGAAATACAATATGGAGACATTGGTAACCATTTAGCAAACAATATAACTATCAAATCCGTTGGATAAAAGATACTGCTAAATGTTTGTCCACAAGTGCTTGCTTTAGGTAAATTGTTGTTATACTGTTGCTAATAACTCTAACATTACTATTTCATAACATCACATAGTATTTACTTTTTATAGAAAAAAGAAAGCCATAAAACTTCACTACTTATAATATTACATTTCTTTTGTCAAAGTTTTTGTAACATCATCTACTTCAACTATTTCTTTACAAACTGCAAAGTTAAGTCTATTATATGCTAACCCCTACAGGTAAAGCTACCAGTTTTTGACAGTTTTTCATTGATCCAGAAAAGGCATAATTTCTATAGGTGAGTATTTGTAATTAAGTTACTTATAATGACTATACATAAAGAAAGTCGGATAATTCTGAATAAGTAGCAAGTGATCAATGATATGAATGTCAGCTTACCCTAAATTAGTAACATATCAGTCAACCTGTTAGTAAAAAAAATTTGTTAACCTATCTTAAATCAAAAGCAGGCAATTTAATCAGGTTTTTAAAAATGAACAGATAGTTTAGAAACCAGTCAGATAATAGGTTATTTAAGCAATCATAAATAAAGTAGTAGCAGGTAGGTTAACCAATTTTTAATCACTAAAAGTAACAGGTTAATTAGCCTGTCTTAAATAGGTAATAAGCAAGTTAACCACTCACAAATCAGTAGCAAAATACATTTATTTGATATTTGTCAAACTAATTAACCAGTCATAAGAAACTGATGAGTTAATCTATCACAAGAAAATACCAGAGTAGGTAATTCTGAATAGTGAGCCTAGTTAGCCAGTATCAATAAAGGGCAGTCATATAAATATAAAGAAAGTTATAACTTTTAAATAATTTAATGGTTTTAGAAAAGTCATTATTTGATAAACAATGGTTTATTAATAAATAAGGTATGGTTTAGGGAAATAATAAAAACTATTGATACTCTATTGTGCTACATACCAAAGAATTAGATAATGCTTGCATAACAAATGGTATAAGTCCTTATCGTTAGATGCTGCTGTTTTTATGGTGAAATAAATATTCAAGCTCTTTCAGATCTAACATCATTGCTTTAATTTCAGGTACAGTAAACTTCAGTATCTAGATCTTAGCATGGTCACAATTTCCTTGGAGGGTCTGAATGAGATTTTGTCAGTGTGTCAACAGTTAAGAAAACTTAGCCTGGAACATTGCCGAGTGAACAGTGACATTTGTTGGTGAGTAGCTTGCTGAAACTTGTTATTAATCAATGTTCTAGAAAGCTTACATAAATGCTGATGTTTGTTAATGTTGGTAAACTTGTGAATTTAATTTTAAATAGTAACATCTTGTCACAGTAACTTATCTTTAGCAGTGATGTCTGTTGTGAAAGCAAACTTTTCTCAAGTAGTTATGTCTGTTCATGACATTAACCCTATGACTCCTGACTACTCTATCAGAGAATAGGTAACATCACTCTCATAAAATTTCATTACAAAGATAAAACTAGTGGGTGAAATTTGACAAGAAAGTTCTTAAAAGTATCTAGTTTCAAAAAAATAAAATATTTAAGTTTGATTTTTTTCTACTTTTTTAAATAAAAATTTGTTATTTAAGATAGTTACTTGCACTTGGACTCTGAATAGTTCACCTGCAAAGTGATTTTCATGTTAAGTATAAAATTACTAATTTTTACCTTACAGTTTTCATATTTCACTTGCATAATCTGTAGAACCTCCTAAATGAATATCAAAAGTTTTTAAGGTAAATTTTTACATTTTATTTACCATTTTCTCTGCAACATCACTAACTCTAGCTGTTACCATCAATGTACAGTGCAATAAAATGTTTAAATATATGAAATAGAAATATGTACATACCTTTTAACTCTTTGTTGATTATTCTAATAATATCTTTGATTAACATGCCATAGCTTTATCTTTTCACTTATAGTTTATTTTAATGTTTTATTTTCCTCTCCTGTGCTTTATCTTTGATTATTTATGTGGACACACCAACAAGTGCCCCTTCGGCATAATATTTCTTGCACTTGTAAGTTTCTCAAAGTTGTTTTAGCAATTTAAATTATAGAATTTTTAAAATAATTAAACCTTTCAAATATATATCTTAAACACTAATAATACATAATTAACTTAAAATATACAAGTAAAACCTAAGTGCAATCTAACTGTCTATCAAACTAATGCATATAAGGCGAGAGAAAATTGCCAAACGAAATTTGCTCTTTATTGGTTATAAGCATGCCATTCAACTTAAAACAGTCACTAAGCAACCCAGCTTTTACTTTGCAAATGGACGTGGCATAGCTTGAACTTAGTAATGTCTATAACAATTTCCATTCGAGACCAGTTCTAGGAATGTGTATGAAGTTACTGGTAAATGAACTGTACATACATGTAGTTTATTACAAACAAGAAAGACGTTTTTAATCATAGTCGTTTCTTGTATAACAAAGTCTAAAGTTCAGTTGCTATAGCCACTTGCACTTCAAGTGAGAGCAAATGTGAAATTTTTAATTATTGTTTTAGCAGTTTCTTTTGAAGTAAAAGAATAAAAACTTGAATAATATAAGACTTTGAATCAAAACATACTTGATAATGCTAATTTCATTAAAATACATTGAAAGTAAAGTGGTTGAATTAAATTTTGAAGATAACTAACATTTTGTGACATGCACAGAAAGAGATTTAAAGATGGTACCGGGGGTTATAGGGTTAAAATTAAAATACATTGATAGTAAAGTAGTTTAATTAAATTTTGAATATAACTCAGTAACATTTTGCAACATGTGCAGAAAGAAATTTAAAAATGGTATCAGAGTTATAGGGTTAAACTTAAATAGTGACATTTGTTGGTGACAGGAAACTTGAACAGTGACATTAGAAGGAAGATGAATTGGTCTTAAATAATTATATCTGTAATATTAATACATTTAACTATAAATTGTCATAGCTATTTGCTAGTTTTTGATACTTGTTTTCTATGTATTAAAGCATCAATTGTAGTAAAATACCTTTTTCACAGTAAAATGGCATTGTTGTTAAACTTTTAAACAATAATTTAAGGATTTATAACATTCAAGAATGTTAATTGTTTCTTTAGTTCTATTTCTTCTAATCTCATAAGCTATACAATAACTTAATATTCATAAAGTTTCAAACATAAATATTTTAATACATTATCAATTATGTCTTTGTAGTCACATTGGTTTGAACACGAACTTGGAAACTTTGAACATGGCAATGTGTGAAGGACTGAATGCTGAAGGGTTGCAGTCTATATTATGTGGTTGCAGACGGTAAGCGTGAAAGAAGTAAAACTTAGAAACCTAATATCAGTTTAAAAAACATTTTAAGAGTTTGTAAGTAAATTAGTTATTAAACCATGTAGATACTTTATTTACTTTTACTTGTTTCATAATAACATTTTCTTTGATAATAATCAGTAGAACGACGGTAATAGCAAACATTCTACACTTTATTTTCGATAATGTACGTTTATTCGTCAGATGTTTCGGAATATTCACATTCCATCTTCAGCTACTGTATTAATTAATTGATAGTATTAAATACACATATTCATTCATTTGGAAAATTTTCTTTGTAGACATGATAAAAAGCAAAAAAGGATAACTTACTTCAAACAAAGCAAAAACTTCAAATATTAAACTTCTTATACATGTATGTTGGAGCTATAGTACAAATATATTATACTTCCTTAAACCAAGATATTCGTAATATAAAATTATTAATAGCTTAGGAGAAGATTTTATATAATTCTTGATATGAAATAGAAAACACAATACAAGAATAATTGTTTCTATTATTTAATTTCATACTGTATTGCTATGACAGCGGAAGTCACGTGATGCTGGGAGCATGCGCGCTGCAGTTTCTCAAAGGATCATGAATTTGCCCACCAGCTCGAGTGTGATCTAGATGCCCTCTTTTTTTAGTATATATGAGCCTGGCAAA
>NW_013666273.1:448108-450010 GCF_000517525.1 Limulus polyphemus
CAGAAAGCAGTGTACCTGGCAATGAGCTTGAAGGGACAACCACTGGAAATACTTGGACAGTTGTCAGCAGACGACAGGCACAGCTATAGAGCACTGGTAGCTGCTCTAGAAATCAGATATGGAACTCAAAATCAGTCAGAAGTCTACAGGGCTTGGTTTAGGATGAGAGTCCATGCTAAAGGGGAGAGCCTGCAAGAGCTGGCACAGGATTTGGAAAGTATGGCACACAAGGCCTACCCAACTGAATCACCCGATGTCCTCAAGCTGTTGCTGAGGGATCAGTTTATAGAGGCCTTGGACAGTCCACAACTGAAGATACAAGTAAAGCAAGCACACCCCTCTACTATGCAGGAT
The DNA here is from genome assembly GCF_000517525.1 of Limulus polyphemus. NCBI lineage: Eukaryota > Metazoa > Arthropoda > Merostomata > Xiphosura > Limulidae > Limulus > Limulus polyphemus. Next base: position 448,463 of record NW_013666273.1, read on the forward strand.
GCAATGCCCAGAGCTTTTGAATTCGATTCCTACGTTAAGTCCAGTGCAGAGGTATCAAGGTTGGTACAGTGATCAGAATTCAAGGCCAGAAAAGGCAGCTTTCAGAGTGGTTTAAGGGACTTTGCTGGCACTGTAACAAACCTGGGCACAAGAGAGCTCAATGCCGGCAACTTCAACACAGGGAAGATGCCACGGCAGGAAAGCCTGCTACCCAGAAATGTTGCAGGGACATATAAAGTGTTAGTGTAAGAAGAATACTACCAATAAGTCAGCCTCTGGGAAACCAGTGGTGGTTAGTGTTGAGGGATGCCCACCAAATCCTATTGTGAAAGTCCCAACAGCAAAGTGTAGAATGGCAAGCACACATAGTGTCTACGTGACAGGAAAGCTGGATGGCCAAAGGTGCAACTTTGTCATAGATTCAGCATCTCAGCAAACCCTTGTGAGTATCAAGGTTCTAGATCACAAAGGAGTGCCAGAAGCCATACAGAAGCTCTGCGGTGTGACAGGACATTATACAAGGTAGGGGGGACCAGTGTGGGTAACTGTTGAGCTCATGGGCATAAAGGACAGACACAAAGTATACTTGGCTGACATTGAAGACCTCTGTGTATTAGGGTTGGACTACTTACTACCGAGGAAGTATGTAGTTAACTTCGATAAAATGACGTTGGGGAACAACAAAGGCCAAATTCCGGTAAGTGTTAAAAGAAATGATAGACTAACCAGATGCCATCAAGCTGAAGTCATAGTGACTGAAGAAGTTGATGATGGTGAAGTGGAACCAAGTATAAATATTAAAGCAGAACAGGAGAAAGACCAAGATTTGAAGTCAATAATTGATTTTCTACAAGCAAGTGTTTTGCACCCTGCTTGGGAGAAGGTGTCTAGCTTAAGCCCTGTGACAAAGAACTATTGGGCACAATGGGACCAGTTCAAGCTCGAAGATGGTATTCTTGTCAGGAGATGGGAAAGTGACGACCTGGCAAACAGTTATACTGAGAAAGTTATGGGAAGTTGTGCTGCATCAATCTCATGACAGTTTAACAGGAGGACATCTCGGAGTTAAGAAGACATGGAGACACCTACGGCAGAGATTTTACTGGATAGGTATGAGACAAGATGTGGAAGAATGGTGCAGTACATGTTGTGCTAAAAGGGGGCCCAAACATAAGGGACGTGTCCAATGAAGTTATATCAAGTTGGTGCACCAGTGGAAAGAGTAGCGATTGACATTGCTGGTCCTTTGCCCCAAACTCATGCTGGAAACAGGTACATTTGTGTGGTGATGGATTATTTCACTAAGTAGCCTGAGGCATATGCAATACCAAATCAGGTAGCTACAACTGTAGCTTCGGCTATTAGTGATTTATTCTTCAGGTTTGGTATGCCATACGAACTGCATTCAGATCAAGGCCGTAACTTTGAATCAGCTGTGTTCCGTGAATGCTGCAAGTTGTTTTGCATACGAAAGAACAGGACATTGGCACTTCACCCACAGTCTGATGGGATGGTAGAAAAGTACAATTGCACACTTGGAAAGGAATT
>NW_013666273.1:451036-451805 GCF_000517525.1 Limulus polyphemus
TATTCGAACTTGAAAACGTCTGCTGATTCCATGAAGCTATGTTATGATAAGAAATCTACTGAAGTCAGATTTGTACCAGGAGACAAGGTGTGGTTGTATAATCCCAGGAAGACCAAAGGGAAGTCTCATAAGTTGTCTTCTCCATATGACATAGTGGATCATCTCTCAGACGTGACTTTCCGAATAAAATGTGGCCGGCGAGGTTAGCCAAAGGTGGTGCATGCCAACAAGCTTTGCTGTTATCTCGTTCCAAGACATTTCAGTTGGAACGAAATTAACAATGGAACAAATGATGATGCTGCTGAAGAAGTGTCACCTGAAAAAGCCACTGTTGAAGAAGAAACTCTACCTGGTTTTGAGAAGGAAAACAGTGAAGCCGTTAATGAAGTTACTACCACTGATGTGACTCCTTCCGAGAATGGGACATTTCCTGATGGAGCAAATGAACCCCACGTGAAGCAGAAGCCAATGAGATGGAGACCAGTACAGAAGAAGATACATTCTGTAAAATTAAGAGACTTTGTTGTATTTTAATTTTGTGTTTGTAAATTCTGTACATTTAATTAAGTTATTGTTAATTATCTATTGATTAAATGTAAGTGGCTATTGTTCGGGACGAACAATACTAAGGAAGGGGCAGTGTTACGACAGCGGAAGTCACTTGACGCTGGGAGCATGCACGCTGCAGTTTCTCTAAGGATCATGAATTTGCTCGCCAGCTCGAGTGTGATGCCTTCTTTTTTAGTGTATATTAGCATGGCAAAGAAAG
>NW_013666273.1:451917-459249 GCF_000517525.1 Limulus polyphemus
ATATTAGCATGGCAAAGAAAGCCAGCGGCAGATAGATAATTGAGTCAAGCGAACAGTTGGTACCGTAAGTGTGTGAATCACTGTGATTTATAGCGTGTGTTATAAAAGTTGTTAAGTTTAGAGTGACGAGGGAAATTCTGTGTATTCCAACTTTGTATCGAGAAAGAATAAACTAGTATTAATCAAGAAAGGACTTGTATTGCTGAAGTTTCTCGGAAATAATTTATACCGAAAATTAACAAACAAGCAGATACGCAACAGTATCGTTAAATTCAATTTCATTATTTATAGGCTTGTAAGTTACAAAATTTGAATCATCCACTAAGCTCTCGGAAATATTCATCACAAACTGAGTAAATCTTTCAACTTACCATACAGTTTAGGACAGTCCATGGAGAATAATGGTCCTTCACAACCAGTTTGCTAGTCTGTGAGATTTCACAAAACAAACAACTAAAAAGAGCTGACAGAACATTCATATGTAAATCGTAAAGATTTTTCACTATATTTGCATTTTAGAGGTCTGTAACAGTTTAGGGAGGCATTGAACCATTCCTTGGTGTCAAAAAAGTTAAGAAATGCTGATCTAGGAGGATGTACTAGTGATTTCCAAAGAAAAATCTTGAGAATCTCTTAATGTTATAAAACTTGGATGTTTTTATTAATATAGATCCAAAATTAATTTTAAAAGATTTGATGGACATTTTGCAGCCTCAAATTTATGTATTTAAATGAAGTGGGGAGATACTAGGAGGAACTCTTTAGCTATCATATGTAAGACATGCATATTAGGTTTATTCCACTGTAAGCAGGTAACAAAGTTATTTCACTAACATGAGCTTTACTGTAATATTTGAGTCATTATAGTAATGAGTGATCTATTTCCAGGCTAGAGTCATGGAACTTGGGGTGGACACACCTCTCACCTGATTGTATTCAACTGCTGGTTCATTCTTTACCTCATTCCATTTCTCACTTGAACCTCAGTGGCTGTCGACAGAGGCTTGTCAATGAAGGTACATAGAATACACTGTTTAGAATCTGGCATCACTAATGGAATCAATCTAGAAGTTATAATTTGATATTTTTGTTGAATGTAGCACTAGTGTTAAACTACTGTCATAAATATATTTTGTGAGCTTGTAGTATTGTTTCATTTTTTCTTAACAATCTTCTCCAAACATTTTAGTTTTTAGCTGACTGTTTCTTTATGTTGGTTCAAGTTTATTTATAGAGTGCTATAATATACACAATATAAAAACATTTATAGTTTTTTTTTATTAACAAAAGTAAGATAAATGTTTGTGTAGATGAATGCATTGTTATTGTTTGATTTTGTCAATTTAACAACAGATATTGCTACACTGGTCCACCAATGTTGCAGACTTCAAACTTTAGATATCAGTGATGCCACATTCCTAACGAATGAAGCTTTAGATGAAATAATCAAGCTAGAATACCTGGAACATCTTCATGTTAGTCGATGTTACAGTATTTCTCCTGCTCATTATCTGTAAGTAATGCTAGCTGCATGTCAGTCGCATACATTTGTAAAAAAAGGTAATGGGCTTGTTTCAAGAACTTTATGAAACTGTACTTAAGGTTTAAAAGAACAACTGATCTTTTTTTTTCTGTGTTTTTAATCTCAGTCTATACCAATTTTAAGTTTATTTGAATATTCCTAACCATTGTTCTACCTTGAGTGATGAGAGCTGATGAAGCTCAAAACTTAAGTTTTCATGTGATTGTATTAATTTTTACATGTAATATTTTACATATAAAAATTCTAACAGTTTAAAGAAATGGATGATATAAAAACAAAACTTGATTTTAAATTGATACACCTTTTGTTGCTGTAAATAATACTTGTGTATGACTTTTCAGTAATTTGGATGCTTTGACCAACACTTATAGACCTTTTCAGAAGTCGCAATATCTAATTTCTGATTTATTTTATTTCCATTTAGATCTTTAAAGAATATGTCATCTTTATGTCGCCTAGATGTGTTTGGTGTTTTGACAGACACAGCCATTCAGTCCTTGCGGGCCAATCTACCTCACATAGAAATTAACCGTCAACTATTTTCAATTATCGCAAGACCAACTACAGGCATTCGTCGCACTAGTATTTGGGAGTTACGTGTACGTGACTAATGAGTTAATTAAAATCTAATTTGTGAACTGGGTGCTTTAATAATTCATAGTGCAATTAAAAAGAGCTAGACTATATTTGGTAATTAAAATTTTTTAAACTTTTCTTCCCTTAAAAACATAGCAGCTGTTCATAAATCCTCCACTCCTCTTTCTACAAGATAATTATGAAAGTGATAAAAAAAATAGAAATGAGATAACATTTTTTCTAGCAATGACATTTGTTAGTTCTAGAATAAGATAAATTCTTGAGATACTGTCAGCCTGTTCAAATTCTCTTACAAGACAGTGACTTTGCTTGTATTTCTCAAACTTGAAAAGGTACCCTTTTCTGTGACTTGTTGGAACAGTCTACTAAACGAACATTGGTTTGTTTTCTCTGCATAAAACATTATTGGAGAATGAACTGTCATAATTTAAAAGTGTAAGTTTATATTTCTTGAATAAGGTGCCATTTTTTGACATTTGTTTAATCAATCTTGTTCTTAAGGTTTTTTAAAAAACCCTATACCATTGTAATTATTATCCATTAATTTTAATTTGAAGTTTCTAGAAATTGTAAGTCATAATTGTTACAGTATTATTGGGTTTGCAGCAAAATTGTAAGAAAAGCTAATTGTAAATGTTTTTTCCTGAAATCATATTCTTTTTCTAGGAAACTTTGCAACTTGATGTATTCGTAATTAAATACAAAAAAATTAAAGTTAAGAATTACAGTTATGAACTCAAAACGATAATGGTATTTAAGAATGCAAAATTTAAGATAGATTTACTGTTTGTTATGTAGAATATAGTTTCTTGTTTTTTTTCTTCAGTGAAAGCACTCTCAAGATATTTGTTTTTATTAATTTGTATTCAAATCATATCACTCTAAATCATAACATTTCTACACTTTCAATTTATTTATGAATACCTCAAAAAACAGTTCATGAAAAAACTTTTTAAGTGTTTGTTGGGACTATGTACATTATTCATAATTGTGTGTGTGATGAAAAGTTTGATAAAATGTTGAATTATTAATGTAAGTTGATTTATTATTCTTTGGGAAAAGATCTGTTGTTTTCCATATTTGGTGTTTATAATAAAGAGTATATCTTTTTTGTGTTTTATTAGTTTTTACTTTCTTTTTAAAATGTTTGAGGACATTTAAGATCAAAAATTTTTCAACATATTGTACTGTTCACTATTTCATGTATGTTTAAAAATTGGTCCCTTCTATGTTAATGTGTCTGATACTTCGATTATTCCACATAAAATTTCATTACAAATATATTTGAGTGTAAAAACTTCAGTGCCAATTCTCAAATTTACAGTTTAATTGTCATACATGTCTGTATTTGTAATTTTTTCTTTTTTAATTGAATGTAGATCATTTTAGAGTAGATTTAAATTCCTTGCGTGAAGATTGTCTTTGAAACTTATATGAGACACAAGGTTTTAATCTGATGGTTCATGTGTCAGCTGTTTAGCAAATTATTTCAATTATGTGATTGTGAACTTTTTATGCATATTTATAAGTATATAAAAGTATGAAATGAGTGATTGATCATACGATAAACCAAGGTATTTGTGATGTTTTATTCTGTGTGGTTAATTGTTTTATTTTCTGTTGAATACACTTTTTCATAAATAACATCCTTTACAATAAAAATATAACAAATTTGATATTAACAAAACTAATGCCACTTTTTCTTAAGATGTGTTTATGTTACAAATAGATTACATATTAGCTTTTATTTAGTATGGACCATATAGTTCATGTGCTATGAAATAATTCAGTTAATAAAACTTACTTAATTGTTCAGAACATAAATTTATGTTTATTGTATAATTTATAAACTTTCATTTTCCTCCCTTGTTTTTGTTTTTTTAGTTAAACATGTTCCATGTTACTGAATATACTCTTAGTGCAGTAGCTAAAACGAAGAAAATGCAAGATAAAAATATATTACTTTGTATTGACTAGTAATAAAAGGAAATAAAAAATAATTGTAGTTAAGTAGTGAAGCTATATTTTTCAAGTTTAACACTATTCATAATATTGCCATAGGGGTAATTAATGCACAATGATCTCCAGTGTACAAATCTCATTCTCACTACGTATATAAATATATAGGACATAAATTCATTTACTTCCTGTAGATATTGTATATCACAGTAAATTCCAGATTTGTCGATGCAATAATCCATTTTGTTCTACATTTCAACATATATGTTTAAAATGACACATTTTAATATTCTGTATATATAATATTGTGTCAGAATAAATTAATATGCTGTTAAAAATCTTTACCCTATATCTGATTTTAGAAACTTGTATAAAAATTACACTGTACCAACTTTATCCACTTCAAATTGAAACAATGTTGTTCAAGCAATGTGACAATTAAAGTTTATAATATAGTATCTCAATCACTATTTTGTGGTATCATGACTGGCCTCATGAGCCCTGGTATTGGGCAAAGGGCCTCATCAACACTGGGTATAGTATGGTTAGAAATTATTATACACTTACTAACTTTTACTCCGAGGGTTCTCATTAATATATATATATATAAATGTAGTTATGTTTTGCAGTCAAATTTAAAGATAACAAGGCGAAAATTAACCAATCTATTGACTTGACTAACTTACACAAAGAAAATGAAGGAAAGATATGCTTCTGTAGAATCCTTTAGGCCTATGTTATTCTCTTCGACTATTTCTAGCCATACACAGGGTCATGGTTCGGTGGCCATATTGATCTAGTTTATTTTGACGAGTAAACAAACCAGCATGCGGCTTTTGACAAGAATGGCAAAGGTGCTTAAATACCCATTTGTATACCTTCAAATCACTTTATGTTAAACTATTCAAAAATTTTTGTAACTTTATGGAATCTTTATAATAACAGAACATTGAAGCCGATAATTACCAGTCACACTATATTATCACCCAAGTAATTATAGGCCTATTAGTCTTACATCAGTTGTAGGAAAAGTGATGAAAGATGCTTTGCAAAGTCATTCAACAAAGCTTAGAATATTATTGAATAGTCAATATGGTTTCACTAAGAGAAAATCTTGCCTTAGAAATCTTTTGACATTCTTTGAAAAGGTTATTGCTTGTGAAGATGAGGATAAGGGTGTAGTTTTGGTTTATCTGGATTTTCAAAAAGTATTAAGTATAATTTGGATGGAAATGATCTTAACATTGTCATGAAAAAAAAGGATCTTGATATAATGGTTAACCAGTCTCTTAAGCCATTCAAGCTGTTGCTAGTGGTATGGTAGATAGGATTTTATGTTGTATGTAATGTAAGGAGTCCAAGACTAAACACGATACTCCAAATGTGCCCTATTCAATGACCTGTAAAATGAAATTATAATCTATTTAGACTTTTATTCAAACATGAAATCCTACTTTCCCTACCACTAGCAACAACATACTGTTTGGATGGCTTAAGAGACTGATCAACCATTTCTGAGGGGTTTATTATTATACATTTATTGTAATATCGAAGCTTGTTTAAATTTAATTTATATTTAGAAATGTACATAACGTATACTGTTAAATATGTATTGCGAAACTCCTGCCTGTTCTCTAAAGTTATAGAAGATTCTCGAGTGTAAGAATCAACAATATGCGTGTGTGCGTAAACGCTATTGTTAGTGTCAGTATTGTTACGTAAAACTGAAATTTCGAGAACATCTACACACCTATAAATATAACCAACTTGACGCGCCAAAAAAGAGTATTTATTATTAGTGTGCTATAAACTTCGGAAATTATAACTGTGATTCTTATAACGCTTATCAATAGGAAAACTTCAGATATTTGACCAGGAACATTACAAATCACTTAACTTCAGTGGATTCTCATCGGACATTAGTATTTTTAAGAAAACATTACATAACTTCATGGTGGAAAACTCGGTGTGTGTGGCTGGTGAGTAACGAAGGACAAAGCTAGCTAGTTCCAGTTAAGTGAATTTTACCTACATCAACTCGCTCATGGTGAACCTTCGATAAGATATCAAAGAAATTTCAGACTAGAAAGAAGCCTCTATATTGCTTGTAACTTTGTGAAACTTTTGTTTATAAATCATTGTTTGTATTAATTATTCGTAATAACTGTTATTGTAAATTGTATTGTTGTTTGTATATTAAAACATATTTGTATTTAAAAAATAAAATTGTTAATCCAACTTGTTGGCAAATATCATAAACTGACTATATATATATCGGCTTTTACTTAACTGCTAAATCCAAAGCACAATTTAACTACTAAATTTAAAGTATCATTTAATTCAGTTTCCGACCATTAGAAATTGTAATACGTAACATAATAAATTGAGAGCAGTCCGGGATTTGAATCAGAGACAAAATTTGATCTAAATTCAAATTCAAATCATAATTCAATTTATATCTATCGGTGCCAACAAGATTTAATCATGCCTCATTATCAAGATTTTCTTGAATCATCCTCCCTCGAACAACTGGAAAAATATAGCAAAAATGAATTGCTCGAAATTGCCAAAATTTTAGAACTAGAAGTTAAAGGATCAATGAGAAAAAAAATGAACTAAAAAACGTATTATCAAAATACTAGTCGATGATGATTTATTGCCTGAGGAAGCATTAAGGGAATACTCTAGTGTCCCCACTCGCCAGTTGGGGTTGAGTGATAAAGATGGGCAAAAACAACTCAAGCTTGAACAAGCTCGTATTGAGGCCGAGAAAGAACAAACTCGTATTGAAGCTGAAAGAGAAAATAAACGTCTTGAGGTCGAACAAGCTCGTATGGAAGCTTAAAGAGAAAATAAATGTCTCGAAGCCGAAAAAGAAATTAAACTGGAAGAAACAAGATTACGACACTTATTATATACAACATTGTTTACTGACAAAAAAAGGGACATGGATAAACGTTTCGGAATTCTATCAGATTCCATCTTCAGTATCTAAAGCAGAATAAAATGAATTTACATCAGTCTTTATGCATTTTCAAAGTACAGTTGCTAAATATAACAATAATTAAACAAATAGAACACTAAACAGTAATCATGGGGAGAAACTACAGTAAGAAAATACAACGGAAAAAAAAGTAAAATCAATAATACGAACATATTAAAAAAATGTATAATTTAAATGAAGACTGCATATTGTTCAGAGTTGGAGAGTGCTGGTTGATGTGGAGGGTTTC
>NW_013666273.1:459859-461148 GCF_000517525.1 Limulus polyphemus
CGAGTTTCTTTGTTAGGAAGGTGTTGGTAATATTTTCTAATAAGTGTTGTGGATAGCAGTTACGTTTCAGGATGTCATGTAAGAACGAAGTTTCAGTGTAGATTAAGATATGTGGAGCACAGGTTGTAAGCTCTGTTTAGTAAGCATGTAACAAGGTTTCGTTTATACGTAAACGGGATAAAGCTATCAAAGTGTGTAAGGAGACCAGTGGACGTCTTTTTTCGGTAAATTGATGTGGAAAATCCATTAGCATTACGGTTAATGAGCATGTCTAAAAAAAGTAAATTATTATTATTTTCAACGTCACATGTAAATTTAATGGCAGGATGTTGTGAGTTAAGGTATTCTAGAAATTTTGAGCATTGATCACTGTTATTAAAAAGAATAAAAGTGACATCCACATACTTTCTGTATAGAACAGGCCTAAAGTTAACTGGACAGGTGTCAACCCATTTCTGTTCGTAATGAGAGAGAAATGCATTAGCTAAAGTTGGACCTGGTGGGGAGTCCATCGCAACGCCATCTATTTGTTCATACAAGGTGTTGTTGAACAGGAGATGTGAATTTTTAATGGTAAGATCCAGCATGGTCTTAATTTGATTTTCAGAAAAGCCATTTAGAGGAATGTTATTACGCGAAAGCTCAGATATGCATATGTTAATAGTTTCATTTAAAGGAATATTTGTAAAGAGGGAGGTAACATCAAAGCTCGCCATGAAGAGATTATCTGAGGGGGTAATTGACTTAGTTCACGTTCAAAGCGGAAGGAATCCGGGATAGTATATTCATTAGTAGTGAGTGGCTGAAGTATAGGTACAAGGAATTTAGCAAGTTTGTAACCAGGTGTGCCTATAGTAGAAAGAATGGGTCGGAGGGGGTAACCTGTTTTATGAATTTTTGGAAGGCCATATAACATACCAGGACATGTTGATAAATATTTCCAACATTTTGAGAAGGTTGTCCAAACCATGGAATGGCCCACCGAAAAAGGGTTGTTATTATTATTACAAAGTGTTTTAACTGGTAAAGCACAAGAAGCTTATGCCACTCTCTCTCGAGAAGATTGTATGAATTATGATAAGGTTAAAGCAGTTATTTTCAAAGCATACAAATTAGTACCGGAGGCTTATCACCAAAAGCTTAGAGGTTATCGCAAACAAGATAATCAAACTAATATGGAATTTGCCCACGAAAAAGAAGTTTATTTTGATCAATTGTTTGTTTGTTATGGATTTCGCGCAAAGCTACACGAGGGCTATCTGCGCTAGCCGTCCCTAATTTAGCAGTGT
>NW_013666273.1:461158-462857 GCF_000517525.1 Limulus polyphemus
GACCGTCACATTACTAACGCCCCCACGGCTGAAAGAGCAAGCATGTTTAGTGTGACGGGGATTCGAACCCGCGACCCACAGATTGTGACTCGAGCACTCTAACCACCTGGCCATGTCGGGCCATTTTGATCGATGGTGCAATTCTATGCATATTGGCAACATTTTTCGACAAGCTAAAACAATTATGTCTAATTGAGAAATTTAAAAGTTGTGCACGTGACGACCTCAAAGCTTATTTGGGTGAAAAGAAAGTTGAAACACTACAAGAAGTAGCTGCTCTTTCCGATGATTGCGCTTTAACAAATAAATCCACTTTTCATAAAAAGAAACTCCTACTATCTCAACAAAAACCTGTATCTGTTCAATCCTCTAAAGCTGAGGATCCTTCTAAAAACTCCAGCTCCTCTAGTTCGAAATCATCATACAGTCAGGCTAAAACTTTATCAAAACAATCAAGGCTTGGCTGCCATTTTTGTAAAAAACCTGGTCATGTTATGTCCGATTGTTGATGTTTGAAAAAGAAAAGGAGGCAACACCCAGTGCATTTGTGTCCACATATGGACGTAGATTCACCAGATCACTCAATGTTGTTGATGTGGCCACTGATATAAATGCTGATGTAATCAGGGAGGAATTTAGACCTTTTGTGTCTGTTGGTTCTGTGGTTTTGAGAAATGACACTGGCAATCTCACACCCATATATATTCTACATAATAATGGGGTGACTCAATCATTGTTATTAGAAGATATATTGCCTTTAGATTCGAGTTCTGCCACTGGTGAGTCTGTTATTGCTCAGTGTATTGAGGGTGGTTTTGTTAATGTTCCTCTTCATAACATTTATTTAGCATCAGACCTAGTTTCGGGACCAGTTGTGGTTGGAGTAAGACCTACTCTGCCAATTAAGTGTGTATCATTTTTGTTAGGAAATGATTTTGCTGGACGAAAGGTTGTTGCTGAAACTAAAATGTATAAACCTTTATACAGAATACAATAGCGACATTAATCTAATACCGCATGCGTTACTCACATCAGTGATCAGTCCACCAATGAATAATGGGAAATATATTATCAGACTGTCATAACACACTACGTGTTTGAAGTGGTACAGAAACTACATAACAGACTAATATACATCGTTCAGAAGCAAGCTTTTTCCATGGGAAAGCTTTGCGTTATTTCAAAGGGATTCCCTATCACAATGAATAACCAATACAACTGAAAGTTAAAACACTAATATACACTTTTCTTCTCGGAAACACCTTGAGAGACCGGTTAAAGAATGTGGTATTTAAAAATATAATAAACGCAATACTGTTGTCCAACTGTTGTAAAGGAAGTTGATACTGTAACAATTGTTATTCTAAGAAATGGGTTACAAAAATAACATTGTGAAAACTATTGTGTTTGTTGTAGCACAGCCCTGGTGAGCTCTAGTATTGAGCAAAACGATGCTTGCTACTATATGTGACGGTGGTTGAAATACTGGTATACAGTCTCTTTTCGGATAAATTCTAAGGTACTGAATAAAAAATGTGTTTACGATTACAATAAACACAACACTGTTGTAACAAATATAACATTTCATTACGTTTGGTATTTATTTTTCTTGAGATAAGTAAATCTAATCATATAAGCTCGTCAAAAACATTAGGATTTACTTGGAGATTTTATACCCAGATGAAGCTGTAATAGCAAA
>NW_013666273.1:462867-475113 GCF_000517525.1 Limulus polyphemus
GGCCAATTTTGACACCTGAAATATCGTGAAAAACACAAAGAAATTGAGAACTGTTTATATCACTGCTTGGGACTTGCAAGAAGGTATGGTTGCGTCAGCGAGGTCACGTGACTAGTATCACGCCACTTCTTTCTCGAACCTTCGTGAGATTACTAGATTGGGGGTAGCTGGTATATATAAGATGGTGACAACGTGACGGGACAATGTGTAGGTAGTGAGTATTTGATCTGCAGTCAGAGAGTATTGTTGAAGTTAACGTTCGTTGTTAGAGCGTTTGTTTTAGCGCGAATGTTGAAATTAAGTGTATCGTAAAGTTATATTCAGAAAGAATAAACCAGTTTTATTAAGTAAGGACTTGTGTCGCTAAAGTTTAGTTGGAAAGAATTTACGGAAAAATTAATTAACAAACGGAGACGTAACAGTATGGTAAATTGATGTTTTTGTCTGGAATTCTGTGGTTATATATATATATATCCAAATGATGAAAGAAAAAATAGTATTACTTTTATTATTTAATGAAGACGACAGACAACTACAGAATTTTTCTGGAGTTGTTTGTCGTCTTTATTAATTATTGGTTTCTATCCTTCAGTAAGCACTGAATTTTTTAAGAAACAGTAATATATTACTTTTATTTTTATATATGCGTGGGGTACGTTACGGAGCATGCGCACATTATCCTGGAATTTTCAAATTGAAAGCAAGTATGTAATAAATCTTTACAGTCTACAGTAAAGTACGTTGTCATGATAAATTCCCGTATATAAACTTGAAGCCCAAAATAAAATGTCTGTTACTTTATATGTAAAAAATTAAATTGTTAAAGCCAAGAGTTACATATAAAGTAATCGTAAATATACGTGTAAATTGATTTTGTATATTTATTCCTTAATTAAAGTGTTAGGCCTAAGGGTTATCCTTAGGAAAATCGTATATATACGATATATATATATATATAGTATTATCAGTAGGGCTAATTTAGGTCTATCTTGGACAGTAGCGTAGACGTAGATTTAGTCTTTCTATAATTAATTAAGATACTAGGCGGTATTAATAGTAACAAAACTAAGACAATGCAAAACAGTGTCCCAAGTTTAATGATTGATATTGATAATGCGCATAAAGCAGTAACCTAGATTTACTACTGACACTAAGCTTAATAGTATTATCCAAATTAAATAATTCTATATAAAAATTGCTATAATTTTACATAATAGGACTTTTGTTAGGCCTAACTAAGTTAATAAAGCACAATTTTAGGGAACATTACTATTACTACTTGGAATAACTTTAACTGGACCCCAGTGGCACAGCGGCATGTCTGCGGATTTACAACGCTAGAAACCGGGTTTTGATACCCGTGGTGGGCAGAACACAGATAGCCCATTGTGAAGCTTTGTGCTTAACTTTAAACAAACAAAAACTTTAACTGGTTAGTTGGAAAGTTTGGCTTCTAAGTAATGGTACCACTATGACGACTGAGAAAAGTAGGCCTAGCATGGCCAGGTGATTAGGGCGTTCCACTTGCAACCTGCGGGTCGCAGTTCGAATCTCTGTCCCACCAAACATGCTCGCCCTTTCAGCCGTATTGGCGTTATAATGTGACAGTCAATCCAACAATTTATTAATAAAAGAGTAGCCCAAGGGTTGGCGGTGGGTGGTGAGGACTAGCTGTCTTCCCCCTAGTCTTTAACTGCTAAATTAGGATAATCCTGATGTAGCTGTGCTCGAAATTCTTAACAAAGCAATTAGAAAGGTAAGCGTTAGTTTATCTTAAAGTTTTCAAAATTTGCCCATAAACACGCTTTGGGAACGTTTATAAAGGTTCAAAAATTCTAGTTATACTTTGGTATTTTTAGATTTTGTTGATGATGTTGTGACCGTTGGTGAGTTATGTTAATGGCGTAAGTGGGCTCTTTAACAACACTAGATATGCGTATCTATAGGCTATATTAGGGTAACCATACAACCCCGATATCCAGAGGCAGTTATCGGATGACGAGAGTTGTCCTAAAACTAGTCCTGGATTTATTATACATGGTTTGAAATATGCAGAAGAAATACATTAGAAATAAACACTCAGCCAGTTATTATTATTAGCTTACGTATAACATAGTTATATATACGTGTCGACACTTTTGCAGTTGCCATATCTACGAATTTGAATATGCCATATAGCATGTCCCTGTTCTTTTTTTTAGAATAATAAAATCTGAAAGCAGGTTCACTCAACAGAGAAATACAATTCTCTAGAATACAGCAAGTTTTCCCAGTACCGCCTGTATCTGGAATTAAAGTGATTACAGGTAAAATTTTGTATATAAGTACTCCTGTTTTTGATTTGCAAAATATGGTCACCTTATACCATGTGCTCCTTATTTCCACCTGTGGAATGACCAATGATGTTGGTAATGCGTATGGTTTGGGAGAGTTGACCCTATTGATTCAAATATGTGGAGTACTTTCAGTCTAAAGACAGAATTATTTGACATTGTCTGTGTTTCAAACATTTCTTTCTGCCATGCATAGAAACACTTCCTAAAGCATTGAATCTGTTTTGACTTTTGTAAAAATTATTTTTTACATTGTCGAAATTACATCCAGTCTCTTTTCTTCATCTCAGTCAGGTCGGGAATTTATATTATTCTGCATTACATTTCTGTCATTCCTCTAGTTATCTGCACTTGCTATCCTTATTTTTAAAGTTATCAGTACACCTGAGAATACCACAAAGTAAAGTAGTAAGGATAAAATCTAGTGCTGTCACTATAGGATTTGTTTTTGTTGAGTTTATAACTTTTCCTGGGTGATTTTTTTTGTGTGTGTTTCTTAGTGCTGTATATAGCATAAGATTTGTACTTTAATACAACTCAGAAATGGCTATTCCAAACAAAGAACTTATGAACAAGGGGAAGAGTTTGACATTGAAAGTAATACCTGATCAGAAAAAGTTGTTGGGTCTAAGAGAAGTTCTCCCTTTGTCGTCGGTTTTTCGCCACGACAGTGAAGAGCCATGTCTACAATCTCGCTCCAGCCACAAATTCAGGAAGGAGAACTGTGACATGGAATCTTCAGAGTGGCTGATCAGATTCTACTTTGAACATTATCTTCTTCTCACAGGAAGCATGAACAACTGAGTGGTGTATGTGGTGACTTGAAGGCTCGTAGACTTAACGCTGAGTGGAAAGTCCACCAGGTGGAATTTTCTTGCTGCCAGTAGAGGTGGCAAGCACTGAATGGTAAAGATTGTAGCCTGTGGAATGGATGAACTTTTATCTGAGAATGGAAGTATGTTGCTAGAACTATGATGAGGCATGAGGGATCCTGGGGCCATAAGGGGGTGGAAGACAAGTTTTCTGTGGCAACACATCATTCTGTTATCCAGGAGCAGATCAAGAACTTTGCTAGAAGTGAAAGGAGAGGGAAATCTCTGAAAAATTTGGTGTTCAGCCAAGCTCATTCAGGGCTATGAGGGGTTTGGTATTATGATAAGAGTACACAAAAGTAAAGTCGAGTTCTTGGTTAATCCTGGAGCTGCCATAACCTTGGTACTTTGCTGTGTATCAGGCACTCCAAGTAAAGCCAGTTGGCGAAGACTTTGTTTTGGTGTATGGTTATTGATTAGGTGTGAATGGAGAGACTATGTTAACGAAATTTTATTCAAAGTATAAAATTAATTGTCTCTGATCTAGGTTCTGGTGCTGGAATTTTGCAGATGAATATAGTGCAGAAACTGTCAGTCAATTTTACCTGTGCAACAGCTAAACTGTGTTTCCATAGAAAACCATTCAATGCCAGTCAGATAAGTTATGAAAACAGTGGATTGCACAGGTGCATGTTTAGGAGGAAAACACTAGTAGAATGTTTTATCAAGCAATGAGAGCTTGTCCATTTGTTGAAATTCCTGATCCTGAATGCAGTATGGGAGTGAGTGCCATTACATCAAGAATTGCATTAGACCATACAATAGTGCTTAATTAATTAATGTACATACACCATGAAAGACACTTCAGGAGCTCTAGGAATAAAAAACTAAAATATTAAGATCTATCTTGGGTGCTATTTGCCTTTCAGAAAAGTGGAGCATAAACCCCGAAGATCTTGGTTACACAGCATAGATGTATGTAACCAATGGAACTTGTATTAGTACTTACACGTATAAGAAGGAGTGCTATACCATTGCTATAAACCACCAAGATATAATTCTCAACCTGTACTACAATTAATGGTCCCAGAGCTCTTGGATAGGAGATACTCCAGACTTAACATAATGCCAGGACTGGAGATCATCATAATGATACTTGAACATGTACTAATTTGCAAATTATTTTTTCTGGACAAATTCCCATTTTTCTCAATCACAGAGAATAGCCCTGGGTATAGCTGGTCCTCATATTGGAGCACAAAGGATCTCATTTCAACAGTTAGTTGCTGAATTGTAAGATCTTGGGTTTGGTGAAGGCACACATTTTGTGTTGTCACACCCAGTATGATGGTTTGGCAGACTGAACAATACAGGCTACCAAGCAGGTGCTTGCAAAGTTTGTTAATTCTGACTGAAGTTCCTGGGATGAACACTTACAGTACATCATCATGGCTTATCATGCAATGTAGTTGAAGTCGACTGGTTGTTTGACAAACATGCTTATATTTGGTTGAAAAATATAGCTCCCTGTGAAGTGGATGTGTGGTTTTCCCTTGGGCAGATGTGTCAAAGTGTCTACAGAGATATGTAGTGTTTGAGGCCTGTATAAGTTGATGCACGGTTACATCAACAGCCAGGAAAAATCGCCATATGGTAGAAGAGATGCTTTGATAAGGCAGTGAAGGAATGAAAGTTTCAATGGGAAGTTTTGATATGGCTTTGGCCCTGTGCCTACAGCACATGAGGAACTCATTTCTGGCTGAACTGGTCATCATTTCATCCTATGACAACTTACTCCATCAAACTACATGATATGTCATTCATATGATGCAAATAAATGCATTAAACACACTAAGCTGAAGCCATATGTTACTGATGAACCTTTTGGAAACTGTTTTGATCATAAATCAGAGGTTGATATTGATTAGTTTGATAGTCTTGTTTTGTATCATCTCAACTTGGTTAGGAGGATGAAGATTCTAGAAGTACTTAACTGGCTGTCCATTAGGAATCAGATGAGGCGATGTTAGTGTAGGAGCAGTGTGATTATTCTATGATTAGCCAAGATACCAACAGTGACCTCCTGATCAATATAGCTGGGATTAACTGTAAACCCAGCAATTAAAATGGAGATTTAATTTATAAATTGACTGCTGAAAAGGAATTGTGACCCTTTTTGAGCTAATGAGCAATATTTGATGGTGGGAGTCTTACAGAACGTCATATGATGTTAAGAGATACAATATCTAGAACATCGACAGGTTGTTGACTAGAGATTATTGTAAGGAGTTATAAAACACTTGTAAACAGATAGAGCGTTGTAACCCTTACTTTCCGAACCACCAAGCGGTATTTTACATTAAGATATAAAGTATATATTGTGATAGTCACTTGATTATTGTTTAGCTAGTGTAGCTCATGTTATTAGATATAGCGCCTACAATACTTAGAGTTAGCTGGACTGGAATGATTATTAGAAGTCCTAATACATCTAAAGGTTGAAAGCAATTTTCAATCTTTGTTTTCCGAGAATTCAAGTGGAATTTTGTGATGAGCATTAGTATGATGTTTATGCAAAAATAAACTTGACACAAACCATATTTTCACATTCTAGCAACACAGCAAGTCTGGGAAGCATCACCATTCCCTGCTACTAACACACCAGAACCTAGTGTGCTTGCTGCACAGCCCATGTAGTAAACATCACTGACCATAAATACATCTTGACTGAATGAGAAAAGAGCCAAGAAGTGGAAGAGTACCCATATTCCCTTCAAGTGTCCTGTTGAAGGTTGTTATGAAACTTGCAACAATTGAAATAACCTATGCACTCACATGTGGTAGGATCACAACATACGCAAGACCAGTAAGGCCTTCCTGTTAGTCTGAGTAAGCACTGGTAAGAGCATTGTATCTCTACTTCAATTACCATACTGACATGGGAATCTCAACCTCTTTAACCAAACCTCTGATTGTTAAATGTTGGCAAAGGTCATGGAGATCATATGAAAGACCAATTCTGAAAACATAAGATCGACCACTCTATAGGAGAGTCTGCACTTGGACATTTGAAATTACACTTTGAATGTTTAGTGCATAATTTGTGCCTTTCTACTTTTTCATATTTTTATTTTACTAGTTTTTTTGTAAACCAGAACAGAAAACACTGCCCTTCCTTTTTGATAACTTTAAATAGTTACCTATGATTCCTTCGTAATAGTTTTTTATTTGCAAATGAAATATTATTTAGATAAGATGTTACCTTTCATTTATGACAACTTTAACTAGTTATCTGTGGTTTCTTCATAATGTTTTTTATGCACAAGTGAAAGTTATTTTATAAGACATTACACTTCATTTTTTGATAACCCTGTATGGAAAAATGAAGTAAATATCTATGTAAGATAATTTATATTTTTTTTGATAAAGGGTTTTCTGTATTTTAGATATAGTCGTAAATGCATGTTTAGTAATTTGACAATAGCAATGATGGCTGTTAACTAGTCCTAGTTGAAAGTCGTATATATCTGTATCACTGTTAAAATGCCTTTTGTATTGTATTTTTGTTTGTAAAGTTTGACTATTAAATGGTAAAGGGTTTATTTTGAAAATGTGCTATACTTTTAAATTTATCATTATTAATGGGTCTTATTAAGTACTTTAGTATAGTAAGATATTTCCATGAAAGTTTTAAAGGTGTGATATGTAGGCATACCTCGTGTTTTCTACTTGCTTTAGTAATATAGATATTTTACAATTTTTTTGGTTATGTAGGTTTTATGCTGTATTGGCAGCAACATGTATTTAAGAAAGTCAATAAGATTACTTTGTTCTAATTGTTTCGTTTCTTGTTTTCTGTGGTTGGTGATGCATCTTCTGCCCAAGAGAAAATTGCAGTAACTTGTAGTATCTGGGTTAAAATCTTCTTTTGCTGTTCAATTATGATATTGACCAAGTGTAAGAGCTGACCAATGCTGTAAGGGAACAAATCTTATGAGTCAACTGGACAAACAAAGTAAATTTACCTGTTGAATTGGGCATGCATTCTTCAGCCAGTTTCTTCTAGGAGATCATCAAGTGACAGCTATTTCTAAGAACACCGTGTTTTAGGTCTAGAGAGATTAATCTCGAGGGGAGAAAGCTGTGGAGCTAAACACAGCATAGTAGAAAAGACTGTCATTTCTTCTGCATAAATATTCACATTGTATTTTTCATTTATTTGTTATGATAAAGATTTTGTTCTTTCATTCACATTTGGCCAGACTCGTTATTGTACATTTAAAGGAACCTAGTCAAACTATCTATTACATAACACTTCCCTTATTTCTTGATCGAATATGTTGTTATTTGCGTGTTTGCCTATCCGAAACTTGCCGGGAAATTGGCTGTACCAGAAAATACCAAAAAGTATTTGTTTCCATATTTAATGTATTATAATGTTGTATTTTACTGAGAATGGAAGTTATCAATGTTGAAGGGTCTTTATAAATATATTTTATCATGATATTGTAATGTATTTTATATTGTGATGCCCTGACCTTTGTTAAAAGAGTTGTACCTGTTTGTCTTGTGTATGATCGTATATTGTGTTTTTACAGTTGGAAGAACTAGGGTACTACAGGAGCATGACTGATTCACATATATTTTTGTATATTGGATTGGTTTTAAATTTTACAATTAAAGTATAGTAAAGTATACAATTTTGTATAGTAATGACCTTATTTCGTGTGCTAGTTAGTGTGTAACTTTTGACTATCTCACTGACTGTGTTTCTGGAGTTGTTTTTTATATGGCAACATTGTGATGTGAAAGTTTGTAGATACCTATATATTATGTCCTCTATATTTTCTTCTACATGATGACCAATCATGTGAGTGACGCCTATGCTCTGGGAGAGTACACCTTATTCATAAAAGTATACAGAGGTTAATTATCCAAGTCTAAAGAAAGTTATTTCAGATCCCTCAAGGTTTAAAAATCTCAGACCTAGTATAACCTAATGGTTATGGTGCTCGACTTTCAACCTGTGACTCGCGTATAAAAAACTATCATTGAACATGCTCGTCCTTTCAGTCATGAAGACATTATTATATGACTGTTAATCCACTATTTGTTGGTAAAGAGCAGCCCACGAGTTGGCGGATGGTAGTGTTGACTAACTGCCTTTTCTCTAATCTATGCATTCAAAAGTATTATGACTAGCGCAGTTAGCCCTCATAAAGCTTTGCGCGAAATGCAAGAAATAAACAAAACATTTTCTGATATCCACTGGAGCACTGTCCGACGTATTGTGCACTTGCCAGTTCTGACATTTTGTTGTTTACCAAAGAGACTGATTTTTGCACTGTTAGGATTATGTCCAGTCTATTTTCTTCAACTTAATCAGGTCAGAAATTCATTTCAATTTCTTTTCGTGCATAAGTTCAGTACACATAAATGTTGTAATAACCAAGGGTTCACAGATCTTATTTTGAGTAAAATAAGCCATTTTCTTTCTTACTCTTCAGTTATCGTGTAAACATCATATAATAGTACTTTAGTAGGAAGTCTTATTTATTGTTGTATTTTGCAGTGACGCAGGTGATGAGAAACCTTTCGACGTTGGAATGTATTATTGTATCTGATGAGAAAGAAAAGCTGTCTTCTTAATGTTTTTGTACTTTAAGTGATGCATACAGTATGAAAAAACAAAACACTCCTCCTCCCTTTCTCTTCATTTCTTTCAATGTTATGGATATGAATGAGACAAAGTGTTAAAACAAGGATATGACACGGTGTCTTAAGTAAAACGTATAGTACTTTTTGTCACTTACTTTAAAACACATTTCAAACTCATTTCTAATATTACTACACTAAATCCCATTTAATTTTTAAATGTTTTTTATGTTGTGTATAACGCTGATAACCTATGACATACAACAGCTTCTAAATATATATATACGGCACACACACACACACAAATAAAATATGTGTGTTTGTCCGTTATCTAACTACGCCTAAGTCGCTGCGCCAATCTCAACCGTGAATGATAGTTTGTAACAAGGGACATATTTGTGGGGGGTTAAGAACTCCTTCCACTCCCCATTATTGCTGTTATTCAGCATTTATTATCTTTGACGTAAGTTAACTACATTCATAGATGGCGCCATACCCTTACACAAAAAATATTAAATTTTCTATAACACAGCATACACAAAGTGTGGGAAGAAGGCACACAAACGTTACATATAACTCGGAGAGTGCACTAGCACTCTATGGAGGAATGCAATGTGCAAAATTATGATTTTTGTGTTATTTATCATAATATCCATCCACACATTTTTTTTTAAGTTCATAACCTGGGCAATTGGATGGGTACCTCAACTTGTTAATTATAATTTTGGTACTTTTGATGAAATAATAAACTATAATATCACATTAATCTTTAATGACTCGTGATGCATGCCCCCCCTCCCCCCCAGTGGCACAGCGGCATGTCTGCGGACTTACAACGCTAGAAACAGGGTTTCTATATCCGTGGTGGGCAGAGCACAGATAGCCCATTGTGTAGCTTTGTGCTCAACTTCAAACAAACAAAATCGTGATGCATGATTATATTTATGTTATACACAATACAGTGCACAACAAATTACATATCGGTTTTTTTTTTTCATTCTACGTTTTCTTAAAGAAATACAGAAGGTTTTACTAGTTCACATTTAGTTACAAAGAAATGTATATTGGGTAGCGATATATACCAATCGTTTCAAAAAATAAAATACTCAAATCTTAATTTTTTTGCTAGTATTCACTATTCTCATTAATGAAGAATAAAATTTAAGGGCGAATTTGCGTTTTTAATTTTAATAGAATAAATAAATGTTAGTGGTTCTAGTTGAAATATTATATAATGGAGTGTATTTTGTTTAGTACCTAAAAAAGAACTGCCATAAAACATACGCGAAATGTTAAGTAAGCATTTATGTATATCATTTTGCATACTATTTCAATATCTGCAAAACCTAGCTATTCTGAAACCACGATATGAAGGCTATACTTTACATCGTGTTTGAAAATGAGTATTAGTTGTATTACTATTAATATCTTTTCACTTTTTTTTATTTATTAGGAAATACGTGAAATTTTCAGTAAGAGAACCACCATGCCTGAATGTTATTTTCCTGAACAAAAAGTGAAAGTGGAGCTTCCATATTTTGTGTTATAAAAGCTCAGGTTTAAGGGTTTTCATTTCGTGCAGTGCTAGAAGCTGAACCAAGATCGGATTGTGAAGAGAATTAAAAAAGTTAAGCTTGTCATTTGAACATCACCTAATACCAAAACCAATAACACTCGATTTTAATACACTGCTTGCGAAAAATGTTGAAGATTTATCTACAGTGGTAGACACAGAAAACATAGAAGTCGTCTCTGAATATTTTGGATACTTAATCAGTTACTTGTTATATGATTGATAAAAATAGTAAACAATAAAAGAGTAAGTAACTTCAGGAATGTCTGAGGATATATCAGCTGTCAATTGTGGTGGTACTAAAAGTGAAAATATGATTGAGGAGCATGAATTAAATTCGCTAAAACTCTTGGATAAAGCTGTGAGTGATGCAACAAAAGTGGATGCTCTTCAAGGTGTCGAGAGTGTTACATTTGATAATGAGTGTATACAAAGCCCTATAAATATGATTATGAGTGAACCAGAAATAACACAATATGACAACAAAAAAATAAATTCTGGTACTGTGGAAAGCATGATGGAAGAAACAGTCATTAACACATTTACACCAGTTGCAGAAGATAAACAATCATGTGTTTTTCAAATACCTGCATCAAATGAATTTTCTACCATTTATGTTACATCTCAAAGAACAAGCACTACACCAGTTGAAACTATCCCTGAAATTATGAACAAAGCAAATGAAGAAAATTATTTTAATAAGATTAAAAAAGGCAATACATTAAGCACGGAACCTGTTCCAGAAAAAAAAATCAAACCCATATACAATGGGAATGAATTAAATATTAATTCTGATATCCTTGAATCAAGATTGTCAATACTTTCTGTTAAAGGAACTACAAAAAATGTTTTACAACATAGGCGTTTTTCTCTTCCTTTTACAGCAAGTGAATGCCATGCCTCCATACTAAAACAATCACAAAGACATTCTATACAGTGTCCAGAAGACAATTTAGCTCCAAGGTACTCCTATCGCAACATATTTCAGCCAGATCTCTCTAATGTGGAATGTTTAAAAAACCTAGGGAGGAAAGAACTAGAGGAGATTTTAGAAGATTCCTGTAATTCAAATAATTTAGAAGAAGAAGAAAATCTCACTGAAAGTGGTTTTGATGATAAAGGTTTCATTTATTCCCAAATTTATGAAGATGATAATGAAGACAGTCCTGATGAGTCATCTGTAATTTGTTTCGAAGATGCATCACAACTTAGCATAGGATCAAACATTTTACGAGTATCATATAATTCAGATGATGAAAGTAACATATTTCAAAAAGAAAACAATTCAAAAAATGGTCTTTCAAGGTCTACACCTGAAGATGCTAAACAATCTTCTAAAAATGATGCACAGCATCAGGTTAAAGCAAATGAAAAGCAATCTCCCTTGAACCTATCTCATTTTGACCAAATCCTAATGATACCACAACCTGCGAGTCCAGGAGAATTAATTAAGGAGTTGGAAGAAACAAGTAACACTTATTCTTCAATACAGCAAGGAGTTTCTCTTTCAGAATTTAGTTCACACAGTCAACAAGACATGCAGATTGATGAAAGCTATTATACAGAAAATCAAATATGTTGAAGACAATCAATATCTACATTACTAATAGCCATACCTTCTTTTCCAATATTATAAATATATGATGTCTAAGAAATCATTCTTTCAAATTTTTTGTTGCCAAATATATTTAAAAGCATAGATGAACAAAAAGTGCAAAAATATAGAAGACAAACCTTTGTATTGTTGAAAGTTCAGTATTTAACATATTCATATATACGTGTGTTAATCAAAAATTTGCTTTAAAAATGACAAGTTTAAAGAATTATTATTCAGCAGAAATTTGTTTTACTGGTTGATGTTCATTGTGGGCAT